>NW_015388529.1:123173-160663 GCF_001527695.2 Protobothrops mucrosquamatus
ACACACACACACACACCAACCTGCCCAGTGTAGATTTTATGCAAATACAAGTCATTTTCTCCCTTCTCCATAAAGTAAATTAATTGAACAAAAGATGTAAGTGGGTCAGTGTGCATGGATGCATGATTATCAACTTTCTGCATTGTGTTCCTCTGCTTCCATTTCCTTCAATGTAATTAATGTCCGGCATGGTCATTTTCTCCAACCCAAAACCTGTTCATACCAAACGCTCAAAGTATATGAATGCTCATCATCACCTTAAGGGAACAGTACTCAACCAATATTTAGTGTAGGACTGAATGATTTTACTTGAAGTCCATGGTAAGCATCATTAAACCCAATGCATTTTTATTTTATTTCCAAAGCTAACATACAAAATCCAAAAGGGAAAAAAAGAAAAACAAAATAAACAAAAATTTGCCTAAAACAAAATAACAAACATACACATAGATTTAAACACTATTAAATCGATAATTTAAAATCTCTCTTCTTCTCCTTCTCTTTCTCTCTTTCTCTTTCTTTCTCTCTTTGCCTCCAATCTTAGTCTGCAGCTATCACAGTTATACATTATCCCGAAAAAGGTTGCTTGAACTATGTAGTGAAACATTCTTATCCTTCCTAAACTTATCTATGTGTGTCATGGTTTTCTTTCTCATGATTAATCTTTCTTTATGTCTGCAGGACACCGTCCAGCTTTATCATTCTTTTATACACTGACATTTTTTTAAAAAAAATAATTTATCCAACTGTTGATATAAATTGCCCAAGGTTTTTCTGCCGATAATTTAAGGTATTTTTGACACACGTATCTCCTAAAGAGTGTTTTTAAAATAAAAATCCCTATGAAGGCAAAGCTGATTTTAAAACTGTAACAAACATAATGCATGTACAACTTGGGTAGTAGAAAAACCTTCCCTTTTTTTTGTTTCTGCAGAAAACTATCAGCCTTTATTCTCGTGCTAGTGATCCTGCTCCAAATACACTCCCAGTGGAATCAGAGGTGGAATTACATTACACCCCTAATCACCAGATGTCACCATACAGCTTTATACTAAGAATATTTGAAATATTTAAGGGGGGAACGCAATTTAATACGGGCCCGTAAAAGAATCTCAGCATGCTGACTTTGGTTTTCACCATCAGCGTATGAGGTGAGGAATGCTGTATCAGCAAAAGAAAGTCGAGAATCCTTTGAAATCAATCATCCAAGTTCTACACCTAAAAACAGAGGCCAAGTTTCAGTTGTACAATCACGGCTGCTATCTTGAGTTTTGGGGAGGCCTGGGATATTTCAATCAAATCACAGTTGCATTGGGCTGCTCCGACGAAACTTCACACAGCCCTGCTTGCAATATGAAAAACATGTTGGGCGGAAATTGAAAGGACAACAGTGCCGGATTCAGGCAAGACTCTCTGGAAAGGGATTTTTATAGTGGAAATGTCACTCTGCTCAATTGACACCTTCTGTATCTTCTTTCAATTCTGTTGATACCTTGGTGGTGCTCCAGTTTAAAAAATTCATCCAGAAGAGTGGAGTCTTTGGTGCTCTCTGAGCTTTCTTGCAGCTGTTTCATTACCCAAGCTAAGTAACGTCACCAGATGATCATCTGATGATGACAATGATCAGCTGATTATCATCATCAAATGACATCATCTGATGATGTTACCTAGTTGGGGAATGAAAGGCCTGCAGGAAAACAGCCAAGCTCAGAGAGCACCAAGGAATCTCACACTCCTCCTCCTCCTCCTCCTCCTCCTCCTCCTCCTCCTCCTCTCTGCAAACCCCATTTCCTTCTGGCACTGATGATGTTACCTAGTTTGGTAATGAAACATCCGCAAGAAAACAGCCAGGCTCAGAGAACACCAAGGAGTCCACAGTTCAATTTTGCGCTCCAAATATTATCTTCCATCATCCGGAAAAGTATGTTCTTTGCCCTGATTATTCAATCCAAGACTAACCATAATTTAGTGGTCAGATGTCTGAGTAGGATTCTTTCTGACGACTCAACCGTCTTTTTCATTTCTTACCATTTTGATCTGATCCACTGGATCCATCTGATACAAGTCAAGAGGAGTTTGGTTGATGCCGAGGCTTATTTTTCAACAGGGAACAAGTGCTTTCTTTTTTTCCCCCTTCATCCCATCCCCACAGATTTACGAGATGCGGTTCAGGCAACCCACGATTTTTTTTTAATTTGTGTTTGTATTTTTGGTTTCACCAAGGGGGTTTTGAAGGACAAGGAGAATTTCCCTGAACCGAAATAACGCTTTTCAACACGGTGTACTGTGAATGCAAATGACCTGCTTCCTTTCTTGACAGCACGGAGGCTTCCCCCTGGATAAGTGCTGGGAAGAAATAGCGTGTTACGAAAATAAAATAAAATAAAATAGGAAGGGATGGAAAGAAAAACACTCTGAATAGGAAATTAGACCAGTTAACGGGGGAAGATTAATGAGTGCATGGAAGAAAAAAAAAACCAGCTTACTGGGTTGGTGTTACTTAAAGAGAGTGACCCCTTTCCTCCCCCTTTTAAAATGAAGGAAGTAATAAGCTCAACATATGGGAAGTTTTCCGTTTCCAGTTTTTGTTTTGTTTTGCTTTAAAAAAGAAAAATGGCCTCAGGGGAGTACAGTATTTCTAATTTTGAAAACCATATTAAGCTTCCTTTGAAGGGCTGGTTATGTTCATCCTCTAAAACAGGGGTAGTCAACCTTGGCTCTTTTATGACTCGTGGACTTCAACTCCCAGAATTCCTGAGCCAGCTTAGCTGGCTCAGGAATTCTGGGAGTTGAAGTCCACGAGTCATAAAAGAGCCAAGGTTGACTACCCCTGCTCTAAAATAAAATAAAAGCCCGATATGGGCAAATGTTTAATTCTGTTCAGGATTGACTAATTTCTCTCTGGGGTCAGGGCTGTTCATCAGGGAGGGTCCAAAAAGTCAACAGGGCAGCTAAAATGGTGCAGTTGAAGCCCCGCCTCTCTTTGACACATGACACGTGTGTGTCACGTGGGGAAAAGGGGCGGGGCATTCCTCCTGCAGGGAAATCTGCCTTTTCCTCTGTCGTCTTTGAATTATTATTTTTAGCAACCCGGCTCCTTCAGTCTGTGCACCAATCGGGGAATGGTGTTTCTACAAGTCTTGCCCCACCACCCGAATGAAACAATGTTGGGTTTTTCAAGGTTTTCCTTCAACGAAATGGGGGGTTGGGTGGGAAATCAAGACCCGCCGGTATGTAAAACGAGAGCTGACTTAAAGAAATCCACAGAAGTGATGTTGTCGGTTTTTTTTAACCAAATGGGTAGCGGGAGAAGGTTGCTCCAAGGGGGGGGTCATGTCTGTTGCTTTCTGGGTAGCGAGTTCCAGTGGTTAAACCATCTGTTCCTCATTGCTGACTGTCAGGCTGAATGCACGGCCAGTGCAATAACTACACTCCATGTTTGTTGGCCTAAACTGTTTTGAAAGCTTCTTGGTGAATTTGGGGGATGGCTTGCGGAGAGAGTTACATGGTAGACAGAAGGGAATATAAATATGAGGATGGGTGTCGCGCAAGGTACATTCTACACACCGATGTGTGAAATGACATCTATTACAGCTGTGGTGGCGCAGTGGTTAGAATGCAGTATTGCAGGCTAACTCACTGTCCACTGCCAGCAGTTCGATCCTGATCTGCTCAAGGTTGACTCAGCCTTCCATCCTTCCGAGATCGGTAAAATGAGGACCCAGATGGTTGGGAGGGGTCAATAGGCTGACTCTGTAAACCGCTCAGAGAGGGCTGTAAAGCACTGTGAAGCGGTATATAAGTCAAAGTGCTATTGTTATTACAGTGCAATCAACTGAAAGGAGCCGATCGCTGAAAACAGCATCAAATATCACCTGAGAAGCACATTTCTTTATTTTTTTAATTTATCAAATTTTTATCCTGTCTTTATTACTTTATAAGAAACTCAAGGTGGCAAACATGTCTAATACTCCTCCTTTCTCCTCGTATTTTTCCCTGTGAGGTGGGTTGGGCTGTGAGAAACTGACCGGGTACCCAGTCAGCTTTCATGCCTAAGGCAGGACTAGAAACTTACCATTTCCTTGTTTCTAGGCCAGCACCTTAAGCAATAGACCAAACTGGGTCTTACTGGTGACAAACTAAAAAAACAAACAAACCGTGGAAAGTAAACACTAGACCTCTAGGAGAATAAATGATAGGAAAGATGCAAACAGGTGACAGGTGAGTTGTCCTGGCATATATACTCAATCATGATACTATGATATTGTGGCAGGTAAACTCTGAGAAGGCGTTCTGGCCTCTTAAGGGTTGGGTCCAAGGCCATGAAGAGGTATGAAAATGAGACATGATTAGGCTCCAGAAACTGGGAAGAAGATATGTATTTCTTCCCAGCCTTGCCTTGTTCGTGCTATTTTGAACCGATTGCAGAAATTCAGAGTATGCCAATAAAGGAGAATATATGCAGCTTGGGGTTGAAATGAAGGGTCCTTGGTGCTCTCTGAGCTTAGTTGCTTTCTTGCAGACATTTCATTGCCTGAACTAGCACTGATGATGTTATATAGTTTGGCTAATGAAACATCTGCAAGAAAACAAACAAGCTCAGAGAGCACTCAAGGACCCCTCCGTTCAGGCAGCTGCACAAGTGATCGGTCGTATTCTGATCTCCTCTTTGCGTACAACACTTTCAACTCTAAATCATTTTTCAACTGACCCGCAAAGCCTACATTGTAGCAAGAGCTGTTCCTGAAACCAATCAATCAACCATCCAATCCGTGCATCTCTCCAATGTCTTCTCAGTCCTTTTCCAATATGCCTCCTACACAATGGCCCTTGTGGATGGATGGCTTTGGGTAACAATTCTCAAGTCGGGCCGTCCTTATTTTCTAAAGCAGTGGTTCTCAACCTATGGGTCACGACCCCTTTGGGGGGTCGAACGACCCTTTCACAGGGGTCGCCTAAGACCATCAGAAAACACATATTTCCGATGGTCTTAGGAACCGAGACACCGCTCCTGTATCCGTCTCCGCAAGGCTTCGAGCTGGGGGCCATTGCAGCGCTGGATTCGTTTCTGTCGAGCATCTCCTAAGGGAGGCTGCGCTGCTTCGCGGCCCTTTCCGCGGAGGAGGCTGAACTAAGCTCTGCCAGCGCTGTCGCCCGCTTGGCTATCTCTCTCTCTCTCTCTCTCTCTCTCTCTCCCTCTCTCTCTCTCTCTCTCTCTCTCTCTCCCCGCCTGGGCACGTCTCCAACCAGACTGGGCAGAGCCAGCGGAGCGGCCTTCCTGCCCCCCCTCCCCGGGCATCTGAAGCCGGGCAGGCCAGCGACCTTCAGAAGTGAGGCGAGGACAGGCGAGGCGCAGCGGGCGAGTGGGCGCCTCGCCCCGGGCGAGTGGGCGCCTCGCCCCGGGCGCAGCGGGTGAGTGGGCGTCAGCGTCGGTGCGCGCTTGGAGAGCCCTTACGGTTGGAGGTCACCATAACATGAGGAACTGTATTAAAGAGTCGCGGCATTAGGAAGGTTGAGAACCACTGTTCTAGAGCAAATAATTTTTGTTTTGTTTTTTTTTAAAAAAAAAAAGAAGAAGAAAAAGAAGAGAAATTTCTCCCTACGATTGCTACTCATCATTTCTTAGCAGTGGCAATTCTCTGGTTTTAAGTGAATTGACCTGCTGGCTTTCATCTTCAGATAATATGGCCGAACCCTCTAATTCAGACCAGCAGCATATGGAGTTTTCTTAAAGAGGCCCAAGCTTTGGTTTTACAATGCCAGTTAAAGCCTTCGTGCTGATGACAGTTAAATTGTTGGGGGCTCTGTTCCTCATTTACATCACAGACATTGAGGTCCTCCGACGACCCCTTGGAAATGGAAGCCAGATGTTATCCTGGCATATTGCTGGGGCGCTCTGCTTTATTCCAAACACTTCTCCTTAGTTTCAATTCAAACCTTCTGTCTCCTCTGTCCTCCTCTGGTGTTTAATGATGTTTTATTGCAGCAGCTCGCAAAGCCCTGGAGTTTTCCCCGTTGTATTAAGGTAATGGACTGGATCTGTACCCATTTGCTAAGACAAGGTCTTTTTTAGTAGGTAGCAGATCTATTAAACGTAAATCAAAGTTTCCGATAAAATATGAGATTTCCTCTGTGGCTAACACAAAAGGGGCAGGCTGCTTTTTTTCTTTCTTTTTTTAAAAAGAAAATGATAATAAAGAAATGAAGGTTAAGCGAGGAAGTCTAGCCGGTTATTGTATCTTGAATCGGCCGCTTGTAAAGAAATTTATAACATCCTTTGCTTAGTCGTTCTGTACAAGTTGACCATAATGGCTTGGATCTTGTTTCTTTCTTTCAGCTCATAAAAAACTCAGTGCTTGAATTAGGAGGTTGAGCCTTATCTTTCATTGGCTGTTCAAAAATAGGGTCTGCCACTGATGTCCAATCAGATTTTTTTTTTTGCAGCCCAGATATTGGCACCGTAGTGAAGAAGAATATTACTATGTTTTTGCAAGAAGATTGTTATGGAATTCTTTGGAGGAACATGCGGTCCGTGAATTTTAAAAAGATACCTAATGCTTAGCACATACTGTACATGAACATATTTTGACTGCTGTGTCCTTGAGTCACAAGGTACCTAACCATAAATTGGGCACACACATAAACTATTGGTCAAACCATGGGGTTTGGGGATGGAAGTAGACTTTGACTTCCCCAGAAGACAATATACTCTGCTGTGTGATGGCATATCAAAAAATTAGCCAGTAGCAATTCCAGCATGCTAGAAGGAAGAGGGAGGACTTTGTTGAGTTTCAGTTCAAATGTTATTGAGAGGCTACACAAAAGAAGGGGAGGGGAGGAGAGGAGAGGAGAGGAGAGGGAAGGGGAAGGGAGGGGAGAGGAGAAGGGAGGGGAGGGGAGAGGAGAGGAGTAGAAGGGAGAGGAGGGGAGAGGGGAGGAGATGGGATGGGATGGGAAAGGATGGAAGGGGAAGGGGAAGGGAGAAGAAAGGGAAGGGGAGAAGAGAGGAGAGAAGGGAAAAGAAGATAAAAGAAGAGAGGAGAAAGAGATTGTTACTAATTTAACAACTGCAGTAATTCACTCAACAACTCTGGCAAGGAAGGTAGTAAAATGGGGCCAAACTCACTTAGCATGTCTCGCTTAGCAACAGAAATGTGGGGCTCAGTTGTGGTCTTAAGTTGAAGACTACCTGCAACGGCCTCTCTTCTGAGAGTCTCACTTTCCCAGTCCCTAAAATTGCCCAGAAGATTCATATCACATGCATAATATTAACTCTGAGAAATTCCGAGCCCAGCAATCAGATGGGATCATGAGGTCAGATTAAAGCAAGCAGCAACAAGGACAGCAACAACAACAACAAAAAAAAACAAAAAAAAAACCCCAGGAACGAACAGGAACATTTCTTTGCAATGTGGTTTGTGTTCACTTGCAGCAGATGCTTGTAAATTATCTCAGAGGAAACCAACGTGCACTTTGGAGTCATTTTCCCTGGTGCTTTGGGATGAAAAAAGGAGAGCCACAGAAGGAGAGCTTTCTCCAACAAAAGCAACGTTAATTGTCAACTGTCTCATACTGTAGATTATCACGTGAAATGTGATGCTATCCAAACACGTGAGACATGTCAGCCGGGATCGGGGAAGAAAGAGGCTACATTTGTTAATCAGCAGTTACAAATGGTATGTATTTCAACATGTCCTCCTCTATAAAGAAAAACACAGCTAGGCTGAAGTAGGAAACCACTTGATGTAAGTAACATCACTGGAAACGTGATATTTTGAAAGAGAAAATGTCTTGCAGCCCTCGCTTCCATTAACACTGGGCATAATCCTCCTTGTTGCATTTGGACAAGAAATCTGACTGCAAAAACAGTTTCAGTGTATAGATTTCTGAGCTAATACTGAGAAGAAACATGTTGCTTCAATGTCGGAGTCACCTTAAAAAGTAACTCCAGGTGCTACATTCAATGAAGGAGTTGTTGTTGTTGTTGTTGTTGTTGTTGTTGTTGTTGTTGTTGTTGTTGTTGTTGTTCTTCTTCTTCTTCTTCTTCTTCTTCTTCTTCTTCTTCTTCTTCCTCCTCCTCCTCCTCCTCTTCCTCCTCTTCGTCTTCCTCTTTGTCTTCCTCTTCCTCTTCCTCTCCTCCTCCTCCTCCTCCTCCTCCTCCTCTTACTCTTACTCTTCCTCCTTCTCCTCCTCCTCTTCCTCGTCCTCTTCTCAAGCTATGGATTTTTTTTAGAATAACTATTCCCTCTTTTTTTTTAATCTAACAACCTCCATGCTGTAAAAATCACTTTCCTTTGATTTATTACCTTCAATTTATGTTGAGAGTTCAGTATAAAAATTCCCAGCTTGTAACACTTAACCAAGTTCTCCACTTCTACGAAAATATTAACCTTTCTTCCATTTTTCATAACACTGGAACCTGAGCTGGCTTAATGAAATGGTCTCCCGATAAAAGACTTTCTGCCACGCAATATGTATCATCTAATAATTGAGGCTATTGTTTTCTACTAATTAGCCACTAACTGGGATAGCTTTCCATTTAGGGAAAATCAAAGAGGTGGGAGTATCTTATATATTAGTTGGAAAATCCTTTCTCTCGGTAAGCAATATGGTACCATCCATTGATGAGAGGGTTTTTTTTAAAGTAGGAGAATGAGAAGGCTGAGTGGATCATGGTAGAACTTAGAGGAGAAATACAAATTGAAAAGTGGTTTGATGGTAAGATGGTATAGCTAGAAGGATGGTTCTTCTTCTTCTTGTTGTGCCATATCCATTATCGGACGTTGGCAATCATGTTGGCGATCCTGTTTTTATCAGCAGCCACACGAAAAAGTGCTGCTGAGTTTTGTCCAAACCAGTCCCTTAGATTTTGAAGCCACGATGTTCTTCTTCTGCCTGGACCTGGTTGGCCTTACATCTTTCCCTGGAGGATTAAATGGAGTATGCCATATTTTTCTGGGTGTCGCATCACATGTCCAAAATATTCTAATTTTCATTTTTTAATTGTTTTGATGATTTCCCTTGGCTTTCCCAGGCGGCTTATCACCTCCTCATTTCTGATCTTGTCAACCCAGCTTATACTGTACGTAACGGCCGCCTGTAAATCCACATTTCAAATGCTTCTAGTCTCTTCAGGTGGCCTTCTGTCAGAGACAGAAGGATGGTTAGGTTTTCTTATCCACCATTCAGAGTTAATGTGTCTAAAAACTCAAAGACAGAGGTCTTGTGAAGCTGTGCTAAATACCATCAGAAAGAAGTGATTGATAACAACAAGAAATCTGGACAGGTTACCCAAGATCTGGTTGAGCTGTCTTGGAAACTGAAGAATGGAGTAAAACAGAAAGGGAAGTTGGGCCTCCAGAAGTCCTTGGAGATTCTCTCCTTGCTCTTTGTCACATTACCAGAGTGATGGGAATCCAATGACACCTGATCTCCTGCTATCCCTTAAAGTAGACCTTCAACCGATGAAGCCCCTCACTTCCTTGCTGTTCTTAGGAGGCACTACCCCTCCCTCTGGAGCCCATTTTGGCAATCATCCACTTGAACCATCCCAAATTTCCACTGGATGTCAGTATTCCACAGAAATGCAGTCATTTAACCAGCAGTTTAAGAAAAAAAATGCTCCTCTTAAGTTAAGCTGTTCAAAAAAAAAAAAAAAAGGACAGTTCTCTCCCTGTTCAAATCCATCTTAATTATAACAGGAGCCCTCTCAGAAAGATTGTGTTTACAATAAAAGACATCTAAACTGACTTCTACCTTGCCATGCCAAAAGGAAGAAGAAAGAAACGAGAAGTTGGATTTAGTTTCAGAAAAAAAACAAATGAACATTTTCACTCATCTCCCCACAGCCTTGATATGTTGATGTGCTGTTAAAAAGAGGAAAAGGAGGTGATATAAAGGGTAGGGGCTCTTTCCTTTCTTGACACTTCCCCCCACCCCTGCTTTTTGAGAAGCTTTTCTTTTTTTAAAAAAAAGAAAAACACAAGAACTACACAAATACAAGGGTTTTTTTCTCTTCCTCAAAATGGCAAAAGCTGAACATGTCAGAAAATGATTGATTGCTTGCGGGTTTCAGCCTCTGATAATTGAGCTTAACTCCATGTCTCCTCTTTGCTACTGAACAGGATTAGGTGGCAAACAAAGAAAAAAGAAAAAGAAAAAGAAGAGGGAGGGAGGGAGGGAGGAAGGAAGGAAGGAAGGAAGGAAGGANAGTCTACAACATACTTTCCCTGCCTAACCAGGACAGGCTGATGTAATGGAGTGAAGATGGTTCCATAGGTAATTTGGCCCCACACCATGAAGAGCTTTAAAAACCAAAGCCAACACCTTGAATTGAACCCAGAAGCAAACTGGCTTGCGGTGTACTAGAAATGGCACAAACCCCAGGATGAAAATGTGTTCCATTTTGGTAGTAAAAATATCATTATCTTGTTTTAAAAGGTAGACTGAAATTTTCCCTGTATCCTAGATCTTCCCCCAAAGAATGAAAGACATTTCTGACTTTTGATTTATCTGGGACTGAGAGTGTTTCAGAAATCTGGGCATGACAGAACAAAAGTGAAAATAAATAAAATAAAGCTACATAAACTACAAGTAAAACTAAATAAAATAAAACTTAATAAAAGTAACAGGAGAGGGAGAGTAGAGTAGAGTTGAGTTGAGTTGAGTTGAGTTGAGGGAGAGGGAGAGGGAGAGGACAGGGAGAGGGAAAGGAAGAGTAGAGTAGAGTAGTAGAGTAGTATAGTGTAGTGTAGAGTAGGGTAGGGTAGAGTAAGAGTAGAGTAGAGTAGAGTAGAGGGAGAGGAAAAAGGAAGAGTAGAGTAGAGTAGTAAAGTAGTATAGTGTAGTGTAGAGTAGGGTAGGGTAGGGTAAGGTAGGGTAGGGTAGAGTAGAGTAGAGTAAGAGTAGAGTAGAGAGGAAAAAGAAGAGGGAGAATAGAGTAGTGTAGAGTAGAGGGAGAGGGAGAAGGGAACAAAATAATAAAACAAAACAGAATAAAATAGATTGATTAAAATAATTGAAAAAAATAATAGACTAAAATAAAATAAAATAAATAAAAATATAACATAATATACAAGGAAATAAAATAATAAAAATAAAATACAAGGTGTGTATGAGTGTGCGTGTGAAGACCTTCCTGTGTTTTGCTTCCCTTCACTGACCCCAGGTTGGAGCCCTTCCAGATAGCTCCATTCTGCTTTCTGTCAGCGTTTCCTTTCTACAGGAACTCCTGGAGAAGATTGGGTGGGAATCCGGTGATAAAAAAAAAAAAAAAAACCAAGCTCCTTTTTCACTGCCTGAGAAAGGAAAACAAAGCAGAAGACATGACGTTTCCTGCAAGTCTTCAGTAAGTCGATAAGCTTAATTGGCTAAGGCTGTCTCCTGTACATTGATTGCACCTTCTAATAAAAGAGCTATTGATTGGCAAGTTAGAGAACTAGCTTGTATGGGCTACAGTTCTCCTAATGTTATTACTACATCAACCTTTTTCCTGTTTCTTGTTCCTTGGCAGGATAAATTATATCGGATGCCAAAATCTCTCCCCCCACCCTCCCCTTCCTCTAAGTTGGATAGTTTTTCTCCAACTCATTTTTTTTTTATATCTTCTTGTCTCCAAGCAAGTCTTCCTGAGGTGAACCCCCAATTCCAAAGAGGGAACCCTGGTCCAAAGCGGCAGGCTTATTTTTTTTATCTTTTAATTCCCCCCCCTCCCAAAATCAAATAAATTGAAATGCCCTGGCATTACTTTAATGTGGCTGTGATTAGTGGGCCGCAACTCCACCGTCTCCTTTGGGAAGCTCGCGACACCCTTGTTGACCTCGCTAGTGCTCGTAGAGGTTAGTGCATTGATAGCCATCTCGTCTGTGCATGTGGCGTGCAAAGTAAGATTAAAAGGCTGCCACGGTTCAGCTTTTGAACTTTCCAGGAGCAGCAATCTGGTTGGCCACTTGGAAACGAGATGAGGAACTGATTAAATTCAGCAAGATTCAAGTTCTTCCATAATATACGGTAAGGATGTCCAACCTTGTCAACTTTTAAGTCTTGTGGATGTCAACTCCCAGAATTCCCCAGCCAGTATGGTGTCTAACCTTTAAGACTTGTGGACCTCTACATGGCTGACTGGAGAATTCTGGAAGTTGAAGTCCACAGCTCTTAAAGTTGACAAGGTTGCACAAACGTGCTACAGCTTCATCTGAGGAGGTCTAGATTTGGCACGTTCTAAGGAGACCATTGGTAAATTCTGTGACTGCAGCCTTGACTTCCATTCTGGGAGAGAGGTTAATCTACAAAACCAAGTTGATATATTTTACACTGGGAATAATTTGGGTTACCCAAATAGACAGGAAGAGATTTTTCTCCGCTTGGGAAGAAAGGAACATCACAACAATTTCCAGCAGAAGTTAGGGAAGACCGTTTTGCTATCACGAGCATCATCAAATCTCTGCTACGTTTAGATGAGACAGTGGTAGCTTTATTCATTCATTCATTTAATGTTTGGATGGCAACAGATCCAATTCCCAACCACCCATTCACTTTTCCCCGGTACAAATTCCCAGGTGCAGCATGGTTCCAGGGCATCATGGGAGAAAAAAAATGACTGCTGAGGAAAGAAGGTTTGATCAGATTGAATTGAGGTAACACGCAGGAAACAGTTAAATCCTTTCTTCCCAACTTACAAACGTATCCTTGGAATAGATCGGTTAAGATACTTTGAACAGAGCAGCTTATGGAGGGATCACTACCACCTAAAGACTTTTCAAAATGAAAAAGGTGCAAAGGGAACTATACATTTTATCAGGAAGAGGGACACAACTGAAAAGGATTTACTCTTCTTGGGGGGAAAAAATAGGACTACAAGTATACTAAATTAGAGGTAGATAGATAATGAAGATAGCTAGCTAGCTAGATAGCTAGCTAGCTAGCTAGCTAGATAGATAGATAGATAGATGATAGATAGATAGATAGATAGATAGATAGATAGATAGATAGATAGATAGATAGATAGAACATAATGTAGTAGATAGAGATAGTAGATAATGTAGAGAGAGAGAGAGACATATAGATAGATGATGATGATAGATAGATAGATATATAGATATAGATATATAGATATAGATATAGATATAGATATATAGATATAGATATATAGATATAGATATAGATATAGATATAGACAGACAGACAGACAGATAGATAGATAGACAGACAGATAGATAGATACACACACAGAGAGAGAGAAAGATAGGAGAGAGAGAGAAACTGACAGATATTATAGAGTGGTAGAGATTATTTTAAGTTAGTTTTCCAGTTGCTTTTAAAAAAAAGCCTGGGGTTTTTTTTCTTTTAATGCTTGGCACTGTTGAATTCTCTTTTCTATATACTGCTCTTGTATCTAACTTTACGACACATCTGTCTATAAAACAAAAACTATCATAACTACCTAACATTTTTTAAAAGAAATCACAAAGAGTCTGGCATCTGATGATAATGCAGCAAAGAGGCTGTAATGCAAATGTAGGTACTTTATTGCATGTATTGTTTAAATAATAGAAGAGCGGGTCTAGAGGAAGGAAGAGTAATTAAAGATTTAAATATCCTCTCTCTACTATTGAGTTCAGAATGCACCTTTTTTTTTTACATGTTCTCTTCCCTCTTCTTCCAAAGGCTGAATAATGTGCTGTTTGAATGATATTTATACCTCCAAGTGTATATCCTATTTTTTTTGTGTATTTTATTCTCTCTCTCTTCTCTCTCTCTCTCTCTCTCACACACACACATACACACATGCGTGCACACACAAACACATACAACTATCCCCATGTTATGTCAAGAGAAAGGAGAAAGAAGATTTAGTTTTAGCTTTCCAAGGATCCTGATTGAAGACAGTATCAGGAAAGACATTTTCTTGCAGACATTACTAAGGGAAGAATGAGTAACACACACACACACACACACACACACCTGCACACACAAAGACACCCCCCAAGATCTTTAAACAAGCAACATTTTTGCTTTATTGAGTGGGCCCATCTTGTAGTCATCAGTTGAGGCAAAATTTGGAAAAAAAGACAGGTTCTGTTTCCAGAATAGAATGGAGTGGAATGGAGGAAAAATAAGGAATAGAATAGAATAGAATATAGAATATAGAATAGAATAGAACAGAACAGAATAGAATAGAATAGGACATATTGTAGAATAGAATAGAATAGAATAGAATAGAATAGAATAGAACAGATTGTAAAATAGAATATAGAGTAGAGTAGAGTAGAACAGATTGTAGAATAGAATGGAATGGAATGGAAGTTAGAAGGTAGAGGATGGGATGGGATAACTTTATTTGGCCAAGTGTGATTAGACACAAAAGGAATTTGTCTTCAACGCAGAAGCTCTCAGTGTGCATGCAAAACAACAGAGTAATAATCATAATAATGATACCAGCAAGGGAAGTCCAAATACCGAATTATAAAATGAAACTTGGACATTCCTCTTCGGAACTTGGTTAAGTACTACTCCAGCAGCTACCTTCGAGTCCCCAATGGGATCCCATCCCCTGCAATGGATGGGGAAGGCAGGTCTTGTTTTTTTTTTTTTTTAACCACCCCGCCGCGTCTCATAAAAGCGTTCCCGCGTAAGCCCCTAAAATAAACAAACGTCCGACTCTTTTGCTTCCCCGTGTAAATTATCCGCGGGGAATAGTAATATTTGATTTACCCGTCCTCCCCCTGGGCTGCCTCCAAGGCTAATGCATCCGAGTGGCACAGGGCATAACCCAGTCCTCTAAATCAAGAGGGGGGGAAGGGGGGGGGGACAAGGACGTTTGCCAAAAATTGATTAAATCAGACGTCAGGGAAAGGAGTAGCCACCGCCCTGCGTTTAAAACTGCATTGATTTCCCGTGATGCTCTGCGTCGGTTAATTAATTGATTGCTTAATTAAAAACGGTGACTCAGAGCGGTCTGAAAGCCCTAAAAGCAGTGTCTCTCTGTGTGTGTGTGTGAGAGAGAGAGAGTGTGTGTGTGTGTGTAATTGTGTGTAGTTGTCTGTGTGTAGTTGTCTGAGTACTGCCCACCCACGGCTCAACTTTCTTTTTTCCAAGGGATGCAAGGTATCCTATGCAGGAAGGCGGTGCGCGCGCGCGCCGCGCGCCCAAATGGAGCTCTGCGCGCGCTCGCCCGCCCGCCTGCCTGTTGCGCGCTCAAGTGCAGCTGTGAGATTTTAGAAGTTTCTTCTCTTTCTTTTCACATTCAGAAGGAGACCCATGTTGGGGCACTGGCGAGGTAGGCTTAGCCAAAACCACGGGCGTGTGGGTTCTTTATTTCCGAGCAAGGTATTTGGGAAGGCGGGCTCGCCAGCAGCTGCTTCTCGGAAGCTCACCAAGTGGTGTTAAGAGGCATTAATGCAAATGTTTAGGGACATGAGAGAACATTTCTGGATGGCTAATGGGAAAGGGGAGGGGAAGGTGGAGAGAAATGAAGAAAGAAGGAGGGAGGGAGGAAGGAAGAAGGAAGGAAGGAAGGTGGGGAGAGAGAGGAAAGAGAGAGGAAGAGAGTAAGGAAGGATGGAAGGAGAGGGAAGAAGAGAAGAGGGAGGGAGGAAGGAAGGAAGAAGGAAGGAAGGTGGAGAGAGAGAGGAAGAAGGGAGGGAGGGAGTAAGGAAGGATGGAAGGAAAGGGAAGGAGAGAAAGGGAGGGAGGGAGGAAGGAAGGAAGGTGGAGAGAGAGAGGAAGGAGGGAGAGAGAGAGGAAAGAAGGATGGAAAAAAAGGGAAGGAGAGAAATGGAGGGAGGGAGGAAGGAAGAAGGAAGGTGGAGAGAGAGGAAGGAGGAAGGAAGGAAGAAGGAAGGAAGGTGGAGAGAGAGAGGAAGGAGGGAGGGAGAGAGTAAGGAAGGATGGAAGGAGAGGGGAAGGTGGAGAGAAATGAAGGAGGAAGGGAGGAAGGAAGGAAGGCGGGAGAGAGGAAGGGAGAGAAGAAAAAGAAGGAAGGAAAGAAGGAAGGAAGGGAAGGTGGAGAGAGGAAGGAAAAAAGGAAGAAAGGAATGGTCAAATGGTATATGGCAGTGGTGGTGAACCTATGGCACGCGTGCCAGAGGCAGCACTCAGAGCCCTCTCTGTGGGCACACGTGCCATCGCCCCAGCCTTGCCTACCCCACGGCCACCTGCTCACCAGCAGCAGATCAGCGCAGCCAAGGACATGGCAGCTGGGTAGCAGGTACAAGATTCCGCCCTCGCACTCCGTCATGTGCAGATGATGCTGCAGGGCGCGGGTGGAGGGTGTGACCACCATGGCGCTGTTGGGCCACCTGGGCGATCTGCTGCGGCGGGCTGTGGAGGCGGTGGGTGGCCCTGCGGGCAGGCAGGGCATGGGGTGGCGGGCAGGGCAGGAGCAGGAGCAGAGTGGTTTTGGGGCACTCGGTCTCTAAAAGGTTCGCCATCACTGGTATATGGCTTTCCTCTCTCATTAACTTAGAGGGCAAAAGTTCTTCTAGCTCTAGAGACCTTTTAGCGTGAATGAATTTACCTCTCTCAATATATGTTTACCTTGGCCTTCCTCAGCTTTTTGTGGGAACCCTACTCTTGTGTCCCCTGACTGTGTGAAACAGACCTCGGTTGTTTGCAACACTTCTGAAAGCTTTTGTTTTTTTCCAAGGTTTTGTTTGTTGTTTGCGTTGCCCATTGGATGAAGTTTGTCCTCTACAGTTGCCTTCATTTCATTCTATTTATTTTTTTTTAACGTTTCTTTTAAAAAGCCAGACAACATCGTGTTCAAAGCTGCTGTGAATTTCAATCCCTGGATCAGGGTTGTAGAAAAGGGAATGCATAACTCAATGGCAGACACATTAAGCACACTGTTAAACTGTCAGAAGCTGATGATTAATTAATCTATTGACCACTGCTATCAGGGATGTATTTTCCCTAATCAATATTTTTTTTAAAAAAAATAAAAAAATAATAAAAACCTCTTAATTGTAATTGAAACGTTAAGATGCTCTGGCAATTGCCTTCCTTCAGAAGCTTTCTCCCCAGGATACGACCGCTTCTGCACAACTAATATTGCAGAGAGAGAAATAATTTAGAGGTAGCCAGGAAGGAAGTGTGTTTTATTTTTCTTTGATAATATCCACTTCGTTGATAGGGAGCAAGGAAGCCTGAATCTGGATAATGAAGAGATTCCTCAACTTTCCTAACTCTCAAATATATGTCGGATGTTCAACAGCTCATAATAACAATAACAATAACAATAATAATAATAAAGTTGGAAGGGACCTTGGAGGTCATCTAGTCCAACCCCCTGCTCAGGCAGAAACCCTATACCATTTCAGACAAATGGCTGTCCAATCTCTTCTTAAAGACTTCCAGTGTTGGAGCATTCACCGCTTCTGGAGGCAGGCTGTTCCACTGGTTAATTGTTCTAGCTGTCAGGAAGTTTCTCCTTAGTTCTAGGTTGCTTCTCTCCTTGCTTAGTTTCCATCCGTGCCTTCTTGTCCTGCCTTCAAGTGCTTTGGAGAATGACTTGACTCCCTCTTCTTTGGGGCAGCCCCTGAGAGATTGGAACACTGCTATCATGTCTCCCCTCGTCCTTCTCTTCGTTAAACTAGACATACCCAATCCCAGCAACCGTTCCTTATATGTTTTAGCCTCCAGTTCCCTAATCATCTTTGCTGCTCTTCTCTGTACTCTTTCTAGAGTCTCAACATCTTTTTTACATCGTGGTGACCAAAACTGGATGCAGTATTCCAAGTGTGGCCTTACCAAGGCATTGTAAAGTGGTATTAACACTTCACGTAATCTGAGGGTCCTTGGTGTCCTCTGAGTTTGGTTGTTTTCTTGAAGATGTTTCATTCCCCAAATTTGGCAACATCATGAGTGCTGACAATATGACAGGCAGTCCTCAACTTACGACCACAAAATCGAGCCCAACGTTTCTGTTGCTAAGCGAGACGTTTGTTAAGTGAATTTTTCCCCGTTTTACAAAGCTTTCTTGCCACCGTTGTTAAGTGGCTCTCGCCGCACTTGTGAAGTTAGTCACACCGTTGTGAAGCGAAGCTGGCTTCCCCTGTTGACTTTGGCTGTGGGAAGGTCACAAAAGGTGAATCACATGATCCCGAGACACTGCAACCGTCATAAATATGAGTCTGTTGCACAAGGGTCTGAATTTTGATCGTGGGGATGCTGCAACAGTTGTGAAAAATGGTCGTGTCTGGTTTTTTCAGTGCCGCTGTAATTTCGAACGGTCACCAAACAAACTGTTGTAAATCAAGGACTCGCTGTGCCCAGTTTGGGTCATGAAACGTCTGCAAGGAAACAACCAAGCTCAGAGAGCACCAAGGACCCCACAGTCGTCTTCTTCCTCCTCCTCTTCTTCCTCTTCCTCTTCCTCTTCTTTCTCCTCCTCCTCCTCCTCCTCCCCCTCTCTGCAAATCCCACATCCTACTAGCACTGATGAAATTACCTACTTGGGTCATGAAACTTCTGCAAGGAAACAATCAAGCTCAGAGAGCACCAAGGACCCCACGGACCTCCTCCTCTTTCTCCTCCTCTTTCTTTTCCTCTTCCTTCTCCTCCTCTTTCTCTTCTTCTTCTTCCTCCTCCTCCTCCTCCTCTTTGCAAATCCCACATCCTACTAGCACTGATGAAATTACCTACTTGGGTCATGAAACGTCTGCAAGAAAACAACCAAGTTCAGAGAGCACCAAGGACCCCACAGTCTTCCTCCTCTTTCTCTTTCTCTTCCTCTTCCTTCTCCTCTTCATCTTCCTCCTCCTCCTCCTCCTCCTCCTCCTCCCTGCAAATCCCACATCCTACTAGCACTGATGAAATTACCTATTTGGGTCATGAAACGTCTGCAAGGAAACAACCAAGTTCAGAGACCACCAGGGACCCCTCATTTCGACCCTGAGCTACAAATATTCTGGCTTTACATGGAATGAGGTGGCGAGCATTTTTCCTTCCATTTAGCCTCTTCCTTCCTTAGTGCAAACAGCAAAAGGAACTGGTTGGTTCCCGTGTGCGTGTGTGTGTGTGTGTGTGTTTGTGAGTCCTCCTTGGAGGGGACCGCTTTCTGCCCTGAACTTTCAGTGCTCATTTGCGTTCAGCAGACTTTTAAGCAGAAAATATAAATATGCATTTCCCCTTAATTCATCGCCTATAAAGAATTCATGTTTGCATGTGAAATAGGGCATCTTGTTCCCGCTACAGGTTCCATTCTGTATTTCTTCTTCTCTTTCTGCAACCCTTGTTGTTTTCCCCTTGCTTCCTCCGCAGCCAACTTGCTTCCCTTACGCTGGGATTCCTCCAGAACAGGGAGTGTGTTGCTGTATTTGTAGGGGTGTGCGTGAGTGTGTTTCAATACAGTCCAGCTCTCACCTCTGCAAATTGCAAACTCTTCTCCTCAAAGACCGTGATACCTTTGTTGACCTGGAGGGCAGCCAAAGGTTTTGGCCAACGGTTGTCTGTAACGCACCAAGCAAATGTTTTAGGTGGAGATTTGGGGGTTGGGAGAGTGAGGGCCAAGGCTTGCCTCTCTTTCAATTATTAATTTATAAAACACTTGAGCGAGCAATCCGGAAAGAATCTCAAACATGCTTTTTTTTTTTTAACGTGTTGTTAGCTCTTGGCAAACCAGCGGCGGTTGCAAAAAGTATGAGAACGGAGGAAGAGGTGCAAAGGAATCGGAAGATGCTGGTGGAACCCTTCTAGTTTCTATATTTGTAATATGAAGCAGTTTTTTCCCCCCCCCTTCTTTTGAAAAAAAAAATAACAAAGGAAAAGTCATGTAGGAGAGCAGATAGTGGTGCAGCTGTGTAGGAGGGCTACTGTCTCTTTCAAATGTTCCTCAATTCCTCCAGGAACTGACCCATTTGCTGATATTTGAATCTGAGGGAAAATAACAAGGGTAGCGGTGAATTGGTGTATCTTGAGTTTGGGGGAGTTCTCTCTCTCTCTCTCTCTCTCTCTGTATCTATCTGTCTGTCTATCTTTATATCTATCTATCTATCTATCTATCTATCTATCTATCTATCTATCTATCTATCTATCTATCTATCTATTTATCTATATGTCTGTCTGTCTCTCTCTACATTATCTACTATCTCTATCTACTACACTCTCTCTCTCTCTCTCTCTCTCTCTCTCTCTCTCTCTCTCTCTCTCTCTCTCTCTCTCTCTTCCTTTCTGCAAAGTAAGAAAACAACCCAGAAAGTTATTTGCAGATGGCAAATCCAATGGAAGCAAGCAACCAGGTGGGGAAATAGACTTTTGACAGAACAAGTTTTGGGTGGACAAACATGAATATTATGGCAGAAAATTAAGGGAAGCAATGAAAGAGAATTCTGAGCAGGAATGGATGGTTGGAAGTAGCCTCTTTCCTAGGAGGTCAAAATGAGTCAGATGGTGTTATGGTAGAAGTCTCACCCCTTTTGGCTGTGGGTCAAAACATGTGGAGCTTGACCCTTGATGTTCTGCAATCTCCCATCTTGCTCATTTGGTTCTCCCTTCCTCTCCTGCCCCCCCCCCGAAGATGTCCCTGAGGACAAAACTAATCAAAGAGAAGAATATTTATGAAAGATCAGCCTATCCTCCACTTTTCCCCATAATGATCTCTTTATTTTCCTACATTCAAACAAAGGATCTCAGAGGCATCACTGAAGGTTTTTAAAGAAGAGATAGGACAGCCATCTGGAATGGAGAATGGAATAGGGTCTCCTGCTCAAGCAGGGAGCTGGACTAGAAGACCTCCAAGGTCTCTTTCAACCATATTATTTTATGTTCTATGTTCTAACATGTTGGATATAATCCGAATTAAACATTCTGGGTGCAGTCTGAAACCATCCTCTCCTACCATGTCATTTCACTGAGTATATGAATCCTACCTGAACTTCCAGTTTGTCATTAGAAAGGAAATAATAATGATGATGATGGTGATGATGATGATGGTGATGTTGTTGGAAGGGACGTTGGAGGTCATTTAGTCCAACTCCTGTTCAAGCAGGAAACCCTATATCATTTCAGACAAATGGCTGTCCGATCTCTTCTTAAAGACTTCCAGTTTTGGAGCATTCATAGTTTCTGGAAGCAGGTTGTTCCACTGATTAATTGTTCAAACTGTCAGAAAGTTTCTCCTTAGTTCTAGGTTGCTTCTCTCTTTGGTCAGTTTCCATCCGTTGCTTCTTGTCCTGCCTTCAGGCGCTTTGGAGAATAGCTTGACTCCCTCTTCTTTGTGGCAGTCCCTGAGATATTGGAACACTGCTATCATGTCCCCCCTCATCCTTCTCTTCATTAAACTAGACATTCCCAATTCCTGCAAGTGTTCCTTATATGTCTTAGCCTCCAGCCCTCTAATTAACATAGAGGTGTTTGACAACAGACTCTCCAGCACTAACCAATATTTGATCTGACTCTTATACTCATTCTTGGGAGGGGTTTGAATGCTGAACAAAATGGCAGGTGAGTTGATCTGCCGAGTCACAAACGCCAGACTGCTGCAGTTCTTTTTAATACTCATGGCAATAATTTTCATTGGTAGTCTTCTAAAGTCTTAATATAAGGCAAGAGAAAAATGATTAAATCCATGGCATTGTATTAGGGGTAATTAACCTGATTTAATCTCATTTACAAGTCTGACTATTGGCATAAAAAATGTTGCTCATTCTTGATCTAGATGTTCATGATTAATGATGAAATCTTTGGCCTACAAAACAGAAGCTGATTTTTTTTCTATTTACTATGGTTTATGTGTGCCTTCTCTCATTGGTTATCCTGGCTTCCAACAAATAGCAGGGGAAGAAATTCATCCCATTGATCTTCCTGAAATCAGAAAAATAGGGGCAATTAGGGAGGTTGCAGAGAAATGGAGGAAGGTGAGATAGAAAAACAGGTCTTTTTTGCAGGAGAAGAGAAAAACTGACAGAAAATTAAGAGAGCTGTTAGCACACAATTAGCTTGGCTCTTTTTGGCTACCTACCATCAGCTAGTTCACTCATGTGGCTTGTTTTTCCTGCAGTTGTGGGTGCTCCACACTGGAGGATTTCAAAAATAGACTGGACATCCATTGGACTGGGATGGTATGAGATTCCTGCCTTGAGCAGGGGATGCAACTAGAAGATCTTCAAAGCACCTGCAGGCAGGACAAGAAGCAATGGATGGAAACTAATAAAGAAGAGAAGCAACCTTGAACTAAGGAGAAATTTTCTGACAGAATAATTAATCCGTGGAATGACTTGTCTCCAGAAGTTGTGGATGCTTCATCACTGGAGGTTTTTAAGAAGAGATTGGACAACCACTTGTCTGAAATGGTATAGGGTTTCCTGCATGGGCAGGGGGTTGGACTATTCTGTTCTGTTCCGTTCCATTCCAATCCATTCCATTCCATATTTTCTATTCTATTCTATTCTATTCTATTCTATTCTCCCTCCTCTCTATTCTGTTCTGTTCTGTTCTGTTCTGTTCTAGATGGGCAGGAACTGGGCAAGTAATGGCAGTTCACCCATTTACATGGCACTTAGCTCTCGAATCCGGGCTGTCAACTTTCCATCTGTCAAGCTCAGCATCTTTAACCACTGAGCCATTGTGCCCCCCCATGCTTAGATTTATGTGAATATTCATCACAATGGGGTGTGAACACGAAAGGGTATGGGTGGGAGCATTCAAATGAACTCATGTTGACTTGCAGGTTTGGGCTTTCAGAGACATAGAATATGTGGGTCTGGGATGCCTGTGTTGTGCGTTACCTATGCTAGCTAAAGCCGGGCCTAGCAAATCCCACTTTGCATAGGCGATCAAGACCGTATGGAAATTTACATGTTAATAGAACACCGGGGCGGGGGGGGGCAGTGCCCTTTGTCAATTGATTGTATAAATATTTTATCAAATGTAATATTAGGAAAGGGCAAGGTTGGAGGCATTTGACAGCTCAACTCTCTCTCTCTCTCTCTCTCTCTCTCTCTCTCTCTCTCTCTCTCTCTCTCTCTCTTTAATTCATTTCTTTTTTCGGGAGGAAGAAATTAGGACATTATTGTCGAAGAAATAATATAAAATGGGGAGCTACAAGCTCTTGATCTAAAGTGTAAAAACCACTCATGCACTCTGGCAGAGGGAACAGATTAAATCCATAATGAAATGGGNTCCTCCTCCTCCTCCTCCTCCTCCTCCTCCTCTCTGCAAATCCCACATCCTACTAGCACTGATGAAATTACCTACTTGAGTCATGAAACATCTGCAAGGAAACAACCAAGCTCAGAGAGCACCAAGGACCCCACAGTCTTCCTCCTCGTCGTCCTCCTCCTCCTCTTCCTCCTCTTTCTCTTCCTCTTCCTTCTCCTCCTCCTCCTCTCTGCAAATCCCACATCCTACTAGCACTGATGAAATTACCTACTTGGGTCATGAAACGTCTGCAAGGAAACAATCAAGCTCAGAGAACACCAAGGACCCCACAGTATTCCTCCTCCTCTTTCTCTTCCTCTTCCTTCTCCTCTTTCTCTTCTTCTTCTTCTTCTTCTTCTTCTTCTTCTTCTTCTTCTTCTTCTTCTTCTTCTTCTTCTTCTTCTTCTTCTTCTTCTTCTTCTTCTTCTTCTTCTTCCTCCTCCTCCTCTCTGCAAATCCCACATCCTACTAGCACTGATGAAATTACCTACTTGGGTCATGAAACGTCTGCAAGGAAACAACTAAGTTCAGAGACCACCAGGGACCCCTCATTTCGACCCTGAGCTACAAATATTCTGGCTTTACATGGAATGAGGTGGCGAGCATTTTTCCTTCCATTTAGCCTCTTCCTTCCTTAGTGCAAACAGCAAAAGGAACTGGTTGGTTCCCGTGTGCGTGTGCGTGCGTGTGTGTGTTTGTGAGTCCTCCTTGGAGGGGACCGCTTTCTGCCCTGAACTTTCAGTGCTCATTTGCATTCAGCAGACTTTTAAGCAGAAAATATAAATATGCATTTCTCCTTAATTCATCGCCTATAAAGAATTCATGTTTGCATGTGAAATAGGGCATCTTGTTCCTGCTACAGGTTCCATTCTGTATTTCTTCTTCTCTTTCTGCAACCCTTGTTGTTTTCCCCTTGCTTCCTCCGCAGCCAACTTGCTTCCCTTACGCTGGGATTCCTCCAGAACAGGGAGTGTGTTGCTGTATTTGTAGGGGTGTGCGTGAGTGTGTTTCAATACAGTCCAGCTCTCACCTCTGCAAATTGCAAACTCTTCTCCTCAAAGACCGTGATACCTTTGTTGACCTGGAGGGCAGCCAAAGGTTTTGGCCAACGGTTGTCTGTAACGCACCAAGCAAATGTTTTAGGTGGAGATTTGGGGGTTGGGAGGGTGAGGGCCAAGGCTTGCCTCTCTTTCAATTATTAATTTATAAAACACTTGAGCGGGCAATCCGGAAAGAATCTCAAACATGTTCTTTTTTTTTTTTTAACGTGTTGTTAGCTCTTGGCAAACCAGCGGCGGTTGCAAAAAATATGAGAACGGAGGAAGAGGTGCAAAGGAATCGGAAGATGCTGGTGGAACCCTTCTAGTTTCTTTATTTGTAATATGAAGCAGTTTTTCCCCCCCCCCCTTCTTTTGAAAAAAAAAATAACAAAGGAAAAGTCATGTAGGAGAGCAGATAGTGGTGCAGCTGTGTAGGAGGGCTACTGTCTCTTTCAAACGTTCCTCAATTCCTGGAGGAACTGACCCATTTGCTGATATTTGAATCTGAGCGAAAATAACAAGGGTAGCGGTGAATTGGTGTATCTTGAGTTTGGGGGAGTTCTCTCTCTCTCTCTCTCTCTCTCTCTCTCTCTCTCTCTCTCTCTCTCTCTCTCTCTCTCTCTCTCTCTCTCTCTCTCTGTGTGTGTGTATCTATCTATCTGTCTATCTTTATATCTATCTATCTTCTATCTGTCTGTCTGTCTGTCTGTCTGTCTGTCTTTATCTATCTATCTATCTATCTATCTATCTATCTATCTATCTATCTATCTATCTATCTATCTATCTATCTATCTATCTATCTATCTATCTACCTATCTATCTGGACTAGAAGACCTCCAAGGTCTCTTCCAACAGTATTATTTTATGTTCTATGTTCTAACATGTTGGATATAATCCGAATTAAACATTCTGGGTGCAGTCTGAAACCATCCTCTCCTACAATGTCATTTCACTGAGTATATCACTGAATCCTACCTGAACTTCCAGTTTGTCATTAGAAAGGAAATGATGATGATGATGATGATGATGATGTTGGAAGGGACCTTGGAGGTCATTTAGTCCAACTCCTGTTCAAGCAGGAAACCCTAGACCATTTCAGACAAATGGCTGTCCAATCTCTTCTTAAAGACTTCCAGTTTTGGAGCATTCATAGTTTCTGGAAGCAGGTTGTTCCACTGATTAATTGTTCTAACTGTCAGGAAGTTTCTCCTTAGTTCTAGGTTGCTTCTCTCCTTGATGAGTTTCCATCCGTTGCTTCCTCTTCTTTGGGGCAGTTCCTGAGATATTGGAACACTGCTATCATGTCCCCCCTCATCCTTCTCTTCATTAAACAAGACATTCCCAATTCCTGCAAGTGTTCCTTATATGTTTTAGCCTCCAGCCCTCTAATTAACATAGAGGTGTTTGACAACAGACTCTCCAGCACTAACCAATATTTGATCTGACTCTTATATTCATTCTTGGGAGGGGTTTGAATGCTGAACAAAATGGCAGGTGAGTTGATCTGCCGAGTCACAAACGCCAGACTGCTGCAGTTCTTTTTAATACCCATGGCAATAATTTTCATTGGTAGTCTTCTTAAGTCTTAATATAAGGCAAGAGAAAAATGATTAAATCCATGGCATTGTATTAGGGGTAATTAACCTGATTTAATCTCATTTACAAGTCTGATTATTGGCATAAAAAATGTTGCTCATTCTTGATCTAGATGTTCATGATTAATGATGAAATCTTTGGCCTACAAAACAGAAGCTGATTTTTTTCTATTTACTATGGTTTATGTGTGCCTTCTCTCATTGGTCATCCTGGCTTCCAACAAATAGCAGGGGAAGAAATTCATCCCATTGATCTTCCTGAAATCAGAAAAATAGGGGCAATTAGGGAGGTTGCAGAGAAATGGAGGAAGGTGAGATAGAAAAACAGGTCTTTTTTTGCAGGAGAAGAGAAAAACTGACAGAAAATTAAGAGAGCTGTTAGCACACAATTAGCTTGGCTCTTTTTGGCTACCTACCATCAGCTAGTTCACTCATGTGGCTTGTTTTTCCTGCAGTTGTGGGTGCTCCGCACTGGAGGATTTCAAAAATAGACTGGACAACCATTGGACTGGGATGGTATGAGATTCCTGCCTTGAGCAGGGGATGCAACTAGAAGATCTTCAAAGCACCTGCAGGCAGGACAAGGAGCAATGGATGGAAACTTATCAAGAAGAGAAGCAACCTTGAACTAAGGAGAAATTTTCTGACAGAATAATTAATCCGTGGAATGACTTGTCTCCAGAAGTTGTGGATGCTTCATCACTGGAGGTTTTTAAGAAGAGATTGGACAACCACTTGTCTGAAATGGTATAGGGTTTCCTGCTTGAGCAGGGGGTTGGACTATTATGTTCTGTTATGTTCTGTTCCGTTCCAATCCAATCCAATCCAATCCATTCCATTCCATTCCATTCCATATTTTCTACTCTACTCTACTCTACTCTACTCTACTCTACTCTACTCTACTCTATTCTATTCTCCCTCCTCTCTATTCTGTTCTGTTCTATTCTAGGTGGGCAGGAACTGGGCAAGTAACAGGAGTTTGCCCATTTACATGGCACTCGGCTCTCGAATCCGGGCTGTCAACTTTCCATCTGTCAAGCTCAGCAACCACTGAGCCATTGTGCCCCCCCCATGCTTAGAGTTATGTAAATATTCATCACAATGGCGGATGAACACGAAAGGATATGGGTGGGAGCATTCAAATGAACTCATGTTGACTTGGAGGTTTGGGCTTTCAGAGACATAGAATATGTGGGTCTGGGATGTCTGTGTTGTGCGTTACCTATGCTAGCTAAAGCCGGGCCTAGCAAATCCCACTTTGCATAGGCGATCAAGACCGTATGGAAATTTACATGTTAATAGAACACCGGGGCGGGGGGGGAGTGCCCTTTGTCAATTGATTGTATAAATATTTTATCAAATGTAATATTAGGAAAAGGCAAGGTTGGAGGCATTTGACAGCTCAAGAGAGAGAGAGAGAGAGAGAGAGAGAGAGAGAGAGAGAGAGAGAGATTAATTCATTTCTTTTTTCGGGAGGAAGAAATTAGGACATTATTGTCGAAGAAATAATATAAAATGGGGAGCTACAAGCTCTTGATCTAAAGTGTAAAAACCACTCATGCACTCTGGCAGAGGGAACAGATTAAATCCATAATGAAATGGGTAACTTTAAGTCTGCATAAATTTCCCGAGCCGGCTCAATTTCTCGGGAATATCTCTCTCTCTTTCTCGGCTAGATTAATGGCCAGCAGCCTGCCACATAATGAACTAGCTTTCCTTGGCAGGGTGCTCATGAATTTATTATGGTGTCCACCAGTGTGTATGCAGCCTAGACATCTTTATAAATCCTGGATTTAGAATTGCCATGATGAGCTATTTCAGTCCTAATGGCGAGGCTGATTTATTATCCGGCCGTTGTCTCACTCCAGCTCCCAGTTTTCTCTGCCTGACAGTTATAAAAAGGTGGTCGCCCCTGATGCAAACACAATCTGAAGGTAATTAGATCATGCCAAACGTGGACGGGAAAGGGGGCACTGTTGAAATGTTAAATATGTTGGTAATTTCCCCCCCTCCCTCGGAGCAATTATATCAGGTTGATTTATTTTTTTACAGTTGATAATCACTTAACTACCTGTGGCTGATTTTTACCAGATCTTGGGCCTATCGTGATGGAAAAGGAGGGTTCCCTCCCCCCCCAATAATTGTTTATTGTAAATTCATTTATTTCCAAATACCTCGTTTATTATACAATTTACACAATGTCACACCTTGTTGAGGAGGAGGAATAATGATCACCCATTTGGTTTTCTTGTAAACTCCTTTTCTAGGTGGCTTTGGGAAAAGATTCTGTCAAAAGTGCAAAGATTTAAAATGATCTATAGATTTTAATGCATTAAAATAGAGAGGGATATTATGTATGTATGTTTGTTTGTATGTATGTATCCTATCTATCTATCTATCTATCTATCTATCTATCTATCTATCTATCTATCTATCTATCTATCTATCTATCTATCTATCTATCTATCTATCATCTATCTATCTATCCTAGCAGTCCTCAACCTTTCTAGCTTGACAGCCTGGCGTGGGGTGGGTGTGGGGTGGGAGCGGCATGTGAGTGGCAGGCGCACGCACTACTCATGCAAGTGGAGCTTCATGTGCATGCACTATATATATTTTGCACGCCCAGTTGGCAAAAGAAAGCTCAGGTCCATATTGGTTGGAAACTTGCAAAATACACCTTCATCCTGCACTGGATAGACAATAGCTAAAATGATGGTGATACATATATAGGTATATATGTATTATATGTTAGATATGTACAGTACATTTTCTGAAAACGGGATAAAACGGGATAAAAGGATGTGAATACTAATAAACCACTTCAACAAAGGATTGTTGATCAGCAGTATTTATGACACAAGATCTAATTGCTTCTTCAAAAGGATGTTTGCTTTTATTATTCTGTTTGATTATTTATTACAAGTATCTTTTCATTTGGCACGATCCTTTGATAATCTTCATCTTGGGCAAAAAATTGGTATCACATTGGCTTGATATTTCAAAAGAATACATTTCTATGGGTACAAATTTTTTCAAATTTATTTGGGTCCATGCTTGCATCATGCATGGGTGATAGTTAAGTCTAATTCGTGTGTTGGCATGCTGGCTGGGGAATTCTGGCAATTGAAGTCCATGCATCTTAAAGTTGCCAAATTTGCAAAACACTGCACTAATTGAATTAACAACCTCTAAAATAGTAATAACAAGCAGTAATATTTGTGAAAAACCATTCCACTTTATTAAAGTAGGTAGGAACCAACTGTGCTTTAAAGGAGACATAAGTGGATTAGATAGATAGATAGATAGATAGATAGATAGATAGATAGATAGATAGATAGATAGATAGATAGATAGATAGATAGATAGACAGATAGACAGACAGACAGACAGACAGACAGACAGACAATGTTAAGATAATGATTAGCAATGTCTGTTGTTTTCTGTGTACAATATTCAGCAAACTTGGTTCAGCAAGATTCTTAATTTTTGCCTTTTCACATCAGTCATTCCCTACTCTGCATTTAGAATAGATTTGAAGTGAGCTATATTTGATTCCTGCATCACAATAGGAAACCTGAGATAAACTTTTCTTCATATTGCAAAATAACTTATACTAGGATTCTTATTCTTTTTATGATTTTTTTTTTATACTGGGATTTTTTAAAAATAACATTATTTCAGGTTCATTTTAAGTTATTGCTATTTCTGTTCCCAAAGAGGCTTGAAATTTGTCTGAAATCATATTTTCAAAGCACCAACTGAATCTTTTCTTAAAATATTATTAAAATATTATTATTATTAGTTTATTAGAAAGTGGGGAGGTGGTTTCTTTCTTTCTTTTTTGGGGGGCGGTTCTTGTTTGGTTTTTGAGAAAGGTTTTTCTGAGAGAAGCAGCAGAAATTACATTCTTTTAACTTTTAAACTTTTTTTTTTAAAAAAGTTTAAAATGCACCTTTTCAGACTTGAGTGGGGAAATTGCTTGAATGAACAAACGTTCGTTGAATTCTTTTCCTTCTTTTTATCCTTTTAATAAAGATCTTGAGGTTTTGTTGTGTAAATGAGCCAAGCACCCCTTTCCTGCATCAAACTGTCAACACAAAGAATGGCTTTTTCTGCACGTTTTTTATGCAATTTTGATAATTATGCATATCTAATAAAAAAATATGTTTTCTAACTTGCCAAAAAGTCACCTGGCGTCTCTTTGAAGACGAATTCCATTGTCATCAAGCTGTACTTTGTTCTCAGTAGGCTTTACAAGAAGGATTTGCTTTCAAGCCATTAGCTTCGCCCCACCTATCTGGTTGATCTCTTTCCTGGTAGGACTTATTTTGTAGGGTTAAAGTATTATTATTGAAAATTCCAGAGTTTCAGCATTCCTGTCACAGTTTGTATACTCAAGGGCCTCGTTTTAACTCCATCCCATACCCTGGGAGAACCTAAGAGGCTAGGAATCCATTTGGGGAGATTTTTGCCCATCTGGATAGCCACCCAATGGAAGAAATAGAGTTGAATTTTCTGCACAGATGATTTAAAAGTATTCATTTAGTGGCCGTTCGACGTTACAATGGCACTGAAAAAAGTGACTTACAATTTACCGTCCGCTTATGGCCATCACTATACCTTCCATAGTCATGTGGTCAAAATTTGAGCACTTGTTGGCTTACATTTAATAATAATAATAATAATAATAATAATAATAATAATAATAATAATAATAATAATAATAATAATAGATAATGATAATGATAATGATAATGATAATGATAATGATAATGATGATAATGATAATGATAATAAAGTTGGAAGGGACCTGGGAGGTCATCTAGTCCAACCCCCTGCTCAGGCAGGAAACCCTATACCATTTCAGACAAATGGCTGTCCAGTCTCTTCTTAAAAACTTCCAGTGTTGGAGCATTCACCGGTTCTGGGGGCAGGTTGTTCCACTGGTTAATTGTTCCAACTGTCAGGAAGTTTCTCCTTAGTTCTAGGTTGCTTCTCTCCTTGCTTAGTTTCCATCCGTTGCTTCTTGTCCTGCCTTCAGGCGCTTTGGAGAATAGCTTGACTCCCTCTTCTTTGGGGCAGTCCCTAGCTCAGTGGTGGCGAACCTATGGCACAAGTGCCAGAGGCGGCACTCGGAGCCCTCTCTGTGGGCACGCACACACGCCGTCACCCCAGCCCCCTCATCGCCAACAGCTCCCCCAGAAGAGAGTCACCCCCAGGCCTGGAGCAGTGCAGCCAAGCACATGGCAGCTGGGCAGCAAATGATGCTGCGGGGCACGGGCAGAAGGCGTGGCCACCATGGTGCTGCAGGACCACCTGGGCAATCTGTGGTGGGCCATGGATGGCCCTGAGGGCAGGCAGAGTGAGGGTAGAGCAGAGCAGGGATGGAGGGCAGAGCAGGGACAGGCTGGGGTGGTTTTGGGGCACTCGGTCTCTAAAAGGTTCGCCATCACTGCCCTAGATATTGGAACACTGCATCGTGTCCCCCCTCGTCCTTCTCTTCATTAGACTAGATATACCCAATTCCAGCAACTGTTCCTTGTATGTTTTAGCCTCCAGTCCCCTGATCATCTTTGTTGCTCTTCTCTGTACTCTTTCTAGAGTCTCAACATCTTTTTTTACATCTTGGTGACCAAAACTGGATGCCGTATTCCAAGCGTGACCTTACCAAGATATTGTAAAGTGGTATTAAGGGTTAAAATGTCCCAGGCTCATGTCATCATCATTTGTAAACTTCTCAGCTGGCTTCTGACAAACAGTGTCAATGGAGGATTCGCTTAATGACCTCATGATTTCCTTAACTACTGCAGCCATTTACCTAACAACTGTGGCAGGTCATAGAACTGGGTGTGACTGACTTAACAGTTGCCTTGCTTGGTGATAGAAATTCTCTTCCAATTTCCGTCATAAGAACTACTATATTTGCTGTTGTCCTGTGGTTAACCAGATTATACCACCCCATATCTGGTAGCATGCTGTGGTTGGAGTTGAGGTCCACACATCTTTTTTTTAATATGTTTTATTGATTTTTAACATGGTCACCTTTGTATTTGGTAAACAGCATGTTGTCTGGATTAGTATTTTTAAAAAAACAATAACAATTAATTTCTACAATTCTATAGTCCATATTATGGCTTTGCTTGATTTTCTCTTCTTCCAATAATACTCTCTTTAGCCAACCTTAAATTAATACAGTACTTATTATTTGAATAAATGACAATTAAATATAGACGTTAGAAAAGAAACTTTATATTGAGGTGGTTATTATTGGGAGGTCCACACATCTTACCGTTGCCAAGGTTGAGAAACATGGACCTAGGAAACGGAATCAGCAGCTGACTGGAATCCTTGGAGAGAATTATTTCTCATTTTTGGCCACTGACAAAGTGTTTGAGGGTAAGCAAGAGAGGCATGGCTCTGGAGAAGCTGGAGAAATCAGAGAGGAATGAAATTGATCTACTTCCTTGGGGAGATGGTTCTCTCAAGTCATCTTGGAGATTCTCCCGATTTCTTAAGCACGTAACTCATTCTGATCAACGATTCCATATCTTCTTCATCAATCGGTCCATGCTCACTCCGGATACCTGCTTTCTGGCCCAAGTTAAAATCACCTCATAGCCAATCCGTTACCATTATCTCTGTTCCTCAGAGACAAGCAGAATGGCACGCTTAGCTGAAGTTTAAGATCCCGAAGATAAGCCCTGTTCAGTTGACTAATCAAATAGTCATAAAAGCTCCTTTTTTTCTGAACCGTAATTATGTTGATTCAGTTCTGGCCTTGATTTATTTTTTATTTTAATTGTCAGTCCTGCACTGTCATGATGCTAATAGAAATGTTATCGCAGACAGGATAGGCTAAAAATGATGTCTGATGATTATTAATGAGAGCAATATGGAGGTGTCTTCGTATAAAGTCAGCATTAAAGGAGTAATTCATTTTCCCTGATATAATTGGATTGTAGCATTTAAGTAGCCTGGGACTTCCTCTTAATTGTGATTAGTTGTTGCTTCTTCCTTTCAGTGTATGAACTCTCCTTTATCCTGCCTACCCCCCTGGTTCTTTTATGAAGTAATTAAACATGAATTGCCCAGTGTCTCTTAATAAATACTTCTGAGGATTTAGTAGCTATTAAATATAATAGTTGCCTCTTAGAAATATTTATGGTAAGCACCCATAGTTAGCATCAGAGAATGACTTTGGGGTTTAAGAAGAGGCTTGGCAAAGTGTAATTATATAAATCCATCAGTCACTGAGGAGAGATTCACTCTCTATAAAGACAGTAATGACTTAATGCTAAATAAAAGGTATCTGGGTTCCCGGAGGGAGTTGTTGCTAACCAGAATTTTAAAAGGCTACTTTAGTTTATTGCCTTAACTTGGCAGCAAAAGAGCAGGGAAATGTCTCACACTCAGAGACTCTCAAGCCGGTCAATTTCCTGTGCTTTGTGTTAAACCACAAAGTGAATGCATGGGCCACTGCCAGACCATCATGTTGTCAAGTCCACTCATCTATTAAACGCTAAGAAGGGATTTTGGTGGCTGCTGTCAGATCGACTGACGGGATCCCCCAGTGTCAGAGCAAGAGGCAAAATAGTTGTGGTACTGAAAGGGTAGAAGCGAAAGTAGANCTCTCTCTCTCTCTCTCTCTCTCTCTCTCTCTCTCTCTCTTTTGCTGTCTTTTTTAATCTTCCTTCCTTCCTTCCTTCCTTCCTTCCTTCCTTCCTTTCTTTCTTTCTTTCTTTCTTTCTTTCTTTCTTTCTTTCTTTCTTTCTTTCTCTTTTTTGCTATCTTTTTTCATCTTTTCTCTTTTAATCTTTCTTTCTCTTTTGCTTTTTTGTTGCCTTCTATCTTTTCTCTCTCTCAATCTTTTTTCTTTATTTCTTTCTCTCTCTTTTCTCTTTTTTGCTGTCTTCTATCTCCTCTCTCTTTCTCTCAATTTTCCCCTCCCCCAAATCACAAATATTCTTTCTTGTAAGATGAGACTGTCGGATCGGAGGTCTGCTAAATTCCTTGTATGTCCAATCACACTTGGCCAATAAAGAATAATTCTATTCTATTCTATTCTATTCTATTCTATTCTATTCTATTCTATTCTATTCTATTCTATTCTATCCCATCCCATCCCATCCCATCCCATCGTATCCCATCCCATCAATGGCTCTACATTGAAAATAGGACTGGAAAAGGCTGCAGCAGGCATTCTGTATTTGTAGAAGCCTTTGTCTTGTGCTCCAATGTTCCCCCCTTTTCTGTACATTAGCCCTGCCTCTTTTTGCTCTTCTTGGTCCAAATGTCATTCATTATTGTTCCTACAGCAGTTGTTCACACATGCGTTTGTCCACAATTGACCGGCACGTGCTCTGAACAAAGAAGCATCTTGGAGCATGTTCCCTATTTCTATTTTGGTTGCAATAAAGTTGGGGAAATCTGGGTGTTGAAGCCCACACATCTTAAAATGGCCAAGTTTGAGAAACATTGGAATACAGTATCTGGGCGAAAATGCATTGTGATGATGCATTAACAGTATTTTTTTTTCATTTTTAGATTTTAGTTTTTATTTCTTAAGGCTCACACTCGCAAGTCTTTTAGATAAATACATAAAATCTTTGCAGATCTCTTGTTTCTTCATTTGCCAGTTAAGACAATCCTTCTAACTGGCCCATCGTGGCCCTGTCCCACTGCCTCCAAAACCTGGTTCCAGGCCTACTTGATGTCTCAGAAGTGCTTTCAAGTGGCCTTTGATAAATCATTGTTAAGTGTTATCCGAGCTACGCAATTGCTATACCTGCTCCAGAGTCTCTTTCCCGGTTCCCAAGGCAGCCATTCCCCCTTGCCTTATTTTACCAGGGACAGTAATTTACTCCCCTTGAGTTAGCTAGTGTATTCTACATTGACTTGCACATTATGAGCAATGTTACTCTACTCACCAACTAGACAGGAAATGGTTTTGGAAGTAAACAGCCAAATGCAAAGTCACAAAATTCCACTTTTTTTTTTTTAAAAAAAAGGGAGACTGGAATGAAGTTTTATATTTGAAATATACATTTGGAGGGGGGAGGAGGAGGGGGAAGGAAGGAGGGAGAGGGAGGAGGAAGAAAAAAGAGGAAGCAGGAAGGAAGGAAGGGAGGGAGGAGGAGGAGGAGGAGAAAGGGAGGAGGAGGAAGAGGAGAGGAGGAGGAGAAGGAGGAGGAGGAGGAGGAGGAGGAGGAGGAGGAGGAGGAGAAGAAGAAGAAGAAGAAGAAGAAGAAGAAGAAGAAGAAGAAGAAGAAGAAGAAGAAGAAGAAGAAGAAGAAGAAGAAGAAGAAGAAGAAGANGTTCTACGGTCAAGAGTTTGAAATTCGTCTGGATTACATCCTTACATCAATAATTTCTGTGGTGTGCTCTCTCTCTCTCTCTCTCTCTCTCTCTCTCTCTCTCTCTCTCTCTCTCTCTCTCTCTCTCTCTCTCTCTCTCTCTTTTGCTGTCTTTTTTAATCTTCCTTCCTTCCTTCCTTCCTTCCTTCCTTCCTTCCTTCCTTCCTTCCTTTCTTTCTTTCTTTCTCTTTTTTGCTATCTTTTTTCATCTTTTCTCTTTTAATCTTTCTTTCTCTTTCACTTTTTTGTTGCCTTCTTTCTTTTCTCTCTCTCAATCTTTTTTCTTTATTTCTTTCTCTCTCTTTTCTCTTTTTTGCTCTCTTCTATCTCCTCTCCCTTTCTCTCAATTTTCCCCTCCCCCAAATCACAAATATTCTTTCTTGTAGGATGAGACTGTCGGATCGGAGGTCTGCTAAATTCCTTGTGTGTCTAATCAAACGTGGCCAATAAAGAATAATTCTATTCTGTTCTGTTCTGTTCTGTTCTGTTCTATTCTATTCTATTCTATTCTATTCTATTCTATTCTATTCCATCCCATCCCATCCCATCCCATCCCATCAATGGCTCTAAATTGAAAATAGGACTGGAAAAGGTTGCAGCAGGCATTCTGTATTTGTAGAAGCCTTTGTCTTGTGCTCCAATGTTCCCCCCTTTTCTCTACATTAGCCCTGCCTCTTTTTGCTCTTCTTGGTCCAAATGTCATTCATTATTGTTCCTACAGCAGTTGTTCACACATGCGTTTGTCCACAATTGACCGGCACGTGCTCTGAACAAAGAAGCATCTTGGAGCATGTTCCCTATTTCTATTTTGGTTGCAGTAAAGTTGGGGAAATCTGGGTGTTGAAGCCCACACATCTTAAAATGGCCAAGTTTGAGAAACATTGGAATACAGTATCTGGGCGAAAATGCATTGTGATGATGCATTAACAGTATTTTTTTTTCATTTTTAGATTTTAGTTTTTATTTCTTAAGGCTCACACATGGGTATGCAAGTCTTTTAGAGAAATACATAAAATCTTTGCAGATCTCTTGTTTCTTCATTAGCCGATTAAGAAAATCCTTCTAACTGGCCCATCGTGGCCCTGTCCCACTGCCTCCAAAACCTGGTTCCAGGCCTACTTGATGTCTCAGAAGTGCTTTCAAGTGGCCTTTGATAAATCATTGTTAAGTGTTATCCGAGCTACGCAATTGTTATACCCGCTCGAGAGTCTCTTTCCCGGTTCCCAAGGCAGCCATTCCCCCTTGCCTTATTTTACCAGGGACAGTAATTTACTCCCCTTGAGTTAGCTATTGTATTCTACATTGACTTGCACATTATGAGCAATGTTACTCTACTCACCAACCAGACAGGAAATGGTTTTGGAGGTAAACAGCCAAATGCAAAGTCACAAAATTCCACTTTTTTTTTTTAAAAAAAGGGAGACTGGAATCAAGTTTTATATTTGAAATATACATTTGGAGGGGGGAGGAGGAAGGGGAAGGAAGGAGGGAGAGGGAGGAGGAAGAAAAAAGAGGAAGCAGGAAGGAAGGACGGAAGGGAGGAGGAGGAGGAGAAAGGGAGGAGGAGGAGGAGGAGGAGGAGGAGGAGGAGAAGGAGAAGGAGAAGGAGAAGAAGAAGAAGAAGAAGAAGAAGAAGAAGAAGAAGAAGAAGAAGAAGAAGAAGAAGAAGAAGAGGAGGAGGAGGAGGAGGAGGAGGAGGAGGAGGAGGAGGAGGAGTTATCCCAAGCATTCAATATATGCAAAAGAAATGATGCAGCATAAACCATCATTACTCCACTGAGGACGTGTGGCCTGCTCATTTGCTCTCAGTGTTTCCTGCCAGTTTAGCTTCCCCGGTGCAGAGTTAAATAAAATATTACCCCATCAGGTCAAGAAAATAATTAGTCCTGTAATATTGCCTTCTACCTCAGCAATCAAACTTGACTCAGATATATTATGCATGCTTGGCACCTTATACCTCAGGAAGTCTGAGCAAGTGGGGGAGAGAGAGAAGAGAGAGAGGAAAAGAAAAGATGCATTTAGACTTAGCGGCTGGATAAGTGTAGCCTAGCCCCCAGGTCCAAGAGAAAGAAGGAAACCTATCAATCAATCTAGGTTTTTTTTTAAGAAATCTGATAGACATTGTAGTTTCCAGAGGCCAGTAAGCATTTCGATGAAACGGCAATAAGAATGGAAATGACCGCCTATCTCTTTTTATTTGTGACATGATAGTGGTTTAGGTCCTTCCATGACATTATGCTAGCATGCCAGAGAAAGAACAAATTTTCTGGCACTATTGATGAAAATTGGAAAGTGGAAGGGAAGGGATGGGAAGAGGAGAGGAAGGGAGGGGACAGGAGAGGAGAGGAGAGGAGGAAGGAGGG
>NW_015388529.1:162642-165091 GCF_001527695.2 Protobothrops mucrosquamatus
AAGGGAGGGGAGAGGAGAGGAAAGAAGAGAAGATTTTCTGCATTTTTATGACACATATCAACATTCCCAGAGTTAATAATAAAACAGCTACTTCTTCGGTTACTTTATATATTTGATTTAGAAATCAAATATATAAAGACATTTCAGCTTTGATGTTTCTGAGACAAAGTAATGTATATTTGAACGTGGACAAAAGCTGTTCTTTTAACAGAAGATCCTCCAAGTCATTCTAAATGGAATTCAAAAGCAGCCGTTTGGAAAAGACTTCTTCTTTTTTTAAGGCAGAGGGGAAAAGAAGGGAAGAGGGAAAATGTGTCAATGGAAAGGAGGTTTTTTTCATATTTTTACTTCAGCATTTTATTTTTGCCTAGGTATCATGCAAATCAGGTGGGTTAGATTTGGCTGCTGTTAGTTTTATAATCAGGGAATGGAATCTTTAGGGGTTGCTGTTGTTTGCCCTTCTTTTTAAAAAAAAAAAAAACCTTGGGCCATAATAATAATTTAAAAAAACTGGATTTTTATCCTGTAAGCAAAAATGCCATGGGAACTGCAGTTTTAAAAATAAGCAACCACGAAATCAATTTGGCTTTTGAGGGGGGGGAAGTCTTACGTTGGATTTGAGCTTATGAAAATGTATATCCTATTATCAAGGGGTGGACTGGACTGAACATATATTTTCTAGAGTGGGGTGGACTTTAGTGACCGGCATTAATGACCTATTTTCTTCTTAACTTCTGTGCTTTGTGGCTTCCTTGGGTTGTGGAGGAAATAGCTGAAAAGTCCACCGAGAAAAATAGGAATGTGCTGAGAATTGTCTCCATGAAATCAGCTCTGTTTAGAAATGTTTTGATAAAAAGAAAGAGGGAGAAACAAAGTCTGCTTTCTCGTTAAAATAAGTCTGGCTGAGGAGGGTTGTCCAGGCCTGCTGTTCATTTGTAAATAATGGAGGTCGCCAGCACGCTTGGTGACCCACCACCAGGCCAAATATGGACAAACCTTGGATTTTTAACCAAGTTAAATTCTCACATTGCTTGAGGAAAAGGGGCTGATTATAAACATGGAAATTCACTTGTGTTGTGTATATATGTACGACAGGGCCATTATTGTAGAATTCCAGAACTGCATTATCAGAAAGGTTGGTAGGTCTCCTTCCTCTGCTGAAATCTTATCTCCAGCTTCCTCTAGGTCGGAGAAGGACAGGCAGAAGCTGGAGGTGGGAGTCAAGAGAGGAATCAGCCTGGAATTCTTATGTTCCCACAAGCAGGCTAACCCTTCTTGAATTCCATTAATTCTTATCTAGCACTAATTTGGTGCTGGCTGTTAGTTGACTAGATTCTTGTGTATAGGCATGAACAATAAATCAGTTAGTTAGAACCAAACATGTGGTCCTGATTCTTCTCGCCTGGTAATCTGACTTCAGGCTGATTCCTCTCTTGACTCTACCCTTAGGCTCTGGCTCTCCTCTTCCTACACTTCCTAAATGTTATTTTCCCCAGGAAGGAGGCTTCTGATTTTTTTCCCCTCTCTATTCAAAAGGTTTTATTTATTCATCCAATAAAAAAGCTTAACATTGTTGGACTTTATTGCAAAGTGAAAGAAACCTATCAATTTCTTTCCCCTACTCTTAACTTGAAATTCAGATGTGCAGGACCCCAAACCTATACAGTAGAAAGCCACCAACCTTTTCTTCTCCTTTGAAGAAAGAGAGAGAAAAGTCTTATTAAATGGAATTAGAGGGACACCTCCCCAAATGAAGATGACATTATCAGCAAAGGATTAATCACTCATTACATTTGTCACCCAATAACTCTGTATCCATAGTTGTCACTTGGAAGCTCAGTTTTTGATTTTGGACTAGCCAGGATTTCCATTGGCTGAAATATAGAAAATTACAAATTGTGCCTGTCTAAACTACGTCAACTTATTGACACGCTGTAATTATATTACAACCTCTCCTGTAATTGCACAACTTTATTTGCACCATTTATGATCACCGGGGTTCACTTTGAGGATTTATAGAAGTGTTTTAAGAGTTAACTACTTCCATTGCCTTACTTAAGCTGATCCAATGACTAAATCAATGGCTGAAGGAATGCCAATAAGATTGGAATCAATAAGCCTCTTAAAATTTATCACCTATTTTTGCTGGGCAAGATTTAATTGTGTTATTTTTTTTTATTTCTTTTTCTTTTACTCTTCTGGGACTAGAAGTTTCCTTTGAATTGAAATATGCAAACCAATATTATGGTCTCCCTGAGTGATATTAAAATTTCAGGAGCTGTAAGCTGAATAGGTTCAAGTTTCCATATGGGAAAATATTCCTAAAAAGTGTGCCTGATATATATATAAACAGAATCATAGGGCTGGAAGGGACCTTGGAAGTCTTCTAGTCCAAATTGGATCTCTCTCTCTCTCTCTCTCTCTCTCTCTCTCTCTCTCTCTCTCTCTC
>NW_015388529.1:165144-182531 GCF_001527695.2 Protobothrops mucrosquamatus
GTCATACAACCCACCTTGCCTACCCTACAAGGTTTACCTTTGTAGTTGAAAAAAAAAACCCTTCAATTTTTAGTGTATCTAAAAGACTAGGATTTTGTTCAAGGCAACTCTGGAAAATCCGTTGAAAAAAGGGCCGGAACTCCATTCCAATGCGTTCTATGCCAAAAAAAGCCCTGTATCTATCTATCATTTTGTGTTTGTGTGTTCATGTGTGTGTATTATACCTTCATTTCTAAGCTGCTGAATCCCCAAAACTCGAGTGGCTTTTATCCTCATCATGGAAGGAAGGAAGGAAGGAAGGAAGGAAGGAAGGAAGGAAGGAAGGAAGGAAGGAAGGAAGGAAGGAAGGAAGGAAGGAAGGAAATATATGGATCTCTCTCTCTGTCTCTCTCTCTGTCTCTCTGTCTCTCTCTCTCTCTCTTTCTCTCTTTCTCTCTCTCTTTATCTATCTGTCTGTCTGTCTGTCTGTCTGTCTGTCTGTCTGTCTGTCTGTCTGTCTATCGAACAGACAGCACCAAATACCTCTCCTTTGTGGTGCAAGCGGCTTTAATCCTGTTTCATTTTACTCAAAGAGCTGGCCTGGCTTGCAAACCATCAAGCCAGTCCCGCAGCTTGCTGTACTGACCTTCCTCCCCATTCCTCCTGTCACACAGTAGCAGCCTTTTTAACAGAAAGATTACAGTAAAATTTGTTCTCTGGTAAACTTACACCGAGCGAAAGGAGCAGGAGGCACTTCCCCAAAGCCATAATGACGGTGCGTCTCTCCAGTGCGGCTCACGTATCACTGGAAATGACAAAGTGGTTTTGAAGCTTGCAAGAACATCAAAAGCTTGTCTGTTTGTTCAAGGTCTCCAACATATGGGAGTGGGCGTAGAGGGAGCCTTTATGAAAGTGAGGGTTGTTTGCCAACTGGAACGGGAAACCAAAATTGGATCAAGATGCAGATGGAAAGGCAGAATGTTGCATGAAACGAAAGATTAAATTGGATTGCTGTGATTCAGCTTTTTTTTTCTTCCTAAAAAAAAAATGGGTAGGGTGGGAGGGGGGGGAAATCTAACAATAAAGAAACACCCAGGAGTTGTCTTTTTTTTTAAAAAAAAAAATCCCATATGGCTGATTACACTGAAAAGAACTAGCGCCTGAATTTTAAACAAGTTTAGCTACTTTTTAAGCATGTTTAATTCCTCTGGAAGCTGATGGGATTTAGCAAGGAATTACACAGGGGGCATAAAAGGTGGAGCTGCTACTGAAAAGCTCTTCCTTTCTTGTCTATGTTTTTCCCTACACAGAGAGAGACATGGTGTTTCAGGAGTTTTCAGTGCAATGAAGTCAAAAAGCCAAGGCTATAATATTGGGATATTGATGTTATTTGCAGAATTTGGCGCTAGGGCAGTGGTTCTCAACCTTTTTAATGCCGCAACCCCAACCGGTCGTAAGTCGAGGACTAAACCGGTCGTAAGTCGAGGACTACGGTCGTAAGTCGAGGACTAAACCGGTCGTAAGTCGAGGACTACCCAACCGGTCATAAGTCGAGGACTTTCCCTGCCCGGGAGCGCCACGCATGCGTGGTTCCCCCTCTGCGCCGGCCGAGGCGTATCTGGCAAGCAGCAGAGACGGAGCAGGCCGACCACCAGCTGGCCCAGCCCAAGGGAGGTAAGGCACCCGCTGGAAAAGGGGAAAAAATGGCAGACAAAAAAAAATGGCGGACAAAAAAAATGGCGGACAGCCTTGCTTGGCGACCCCCATGAAATGGTCAATCGACCCCAAATGGGGTCCCGACCCACAGGTATAGAACCACTGCGCTAGGGGGTGAATAAAGCTTTTATTTTTTATTTAGTAGCATCTGTTTCTTCTATGCAGTATAAAGTTTTTCTGAAATCCTAGCATATCTGTGCTTTAGAACAGGGGTCCCCAACCCTCAGTCTGTGGATTGGTACTGGGCCACACAAGCAAGCAAAGTCCCATCTGTGGGATGCAGGCAGCACACAAAACCACGCACTCTGTGGTCCACGGAAAAACCTTTCTCCACAAAACTGGTCCCTGGTGCCCAAAAGGTTGGGGACCTCTGCTTTAGAAAACATCTCGAAAGGATCTGGGATCTTTTAAAACTGAGTCCTAAGGATGAAATTTCGGATCTTTGAGGGCAGAAAGAGAGCAAAGGACCAATTTTGCTTAATGACAGAATCCTCGTGTCAGGTCCCTGGATGCAGGCATTTAATCATGGCATTTGCAGGATTGTGTTATGATGCTCAGAGGCCATCATTTTGGTCATCTCTGTGGCTAGCTGAGGAACCACTGAAGGGCACTTGAATAAAATCGCTGCCATTGGGTTGACTTGCCCTCTCTTACAATGGATGCCCCAGTTAGTTGAATGGCAACCAGGATATTATCTATCAATCCTTGGCTCTCTGTTGGCTTTTTTCTAAGTTGGTGGATAAGTCTTTAAGAAAAGATCATCTCCAACGCTCATGACCTTCCGTGAAAGCTTTTGTAATATTTTCTTTTAATATTGTAAACCACCCAGAGTTGCCTTGTGGTAAGATGGGCAGTGAAAGAAAGAAAGAAAGAAAGAAAGAAAGAAAGAAAGAAAGAAAGAAAGAAAGAGAGAGAGAGAGAGAGAGAGAGAGAGAGAGAAGTCAAAGAAAGAAAGAAAGAAAGAGAGAGAGAGAGAGAGAGAGAGAGAGAAAAGTCAAAGAAAGAAAGAAAGAAAGAGAGAGAGAGAGAGAAGTCAAAGAAAGAAAGAAAGAAAGAAAGAAAGAAAGAAAGAAAGAAAGAAAGAAAGAAACTGAAGTCACATTCCCTTTGATTTCCATGTAGATGAGGCCCACTTTGATCCAAAGAGGTGACATGTATTCTTAGAAGCCAAGATGGTTTCAACCACCTTCCTATGTCCTTTTTAAAAAAAGACGCAAAAGTTTTGAAACATTTGGCTATAGGTGGAAAATACCGTTTACAACATTTCCCCAACCTATGTTGCAGCATGACATGAAAACAGAATGGCTCACTTTCCTAATTCCATAATTTAAAATCGCTGAGACCTATTCTTCAAAAAAAATCCGTTCTTCCCTTCCTCTGCTCTTAAAGCAAGCCATCTCATCCTGCAGCAAGGAAAGCCTGGCCCTAAACCCTTGTCATCTGTGATTTCATTTTCCAAATATTTATAGAGAACATCCAGTGGAAAAAGAAGATCACGACTTTTCAAAAATACCTATTTAAAGAAGATTGTCCCTGTAGGGCAAAGTAATCTTGCGTAACTTCCCTGGGGTGGTCTGAACCCTCGGCTTCGTTAAGTCGGACTCAGTCAATCAAATTTGAAAAGGTTCCCCAGCACATATTTTATCATATTAATTCCAAATGCCTTTTTTTATTGCAATATAACAGGATTTACTTTAATTGAAATGGCCAGATGGAGTGTTATATTTTTAGTCACTTTAGTATTGGTTCAGAACCCGCTAAATTATTACACTGTCATTACTTTAATTTATGAAGACTATTTAACCAACCTGCGAAATCTCCAGGAGTGATTTAATTTTATGAGGGAAGATTCCTAGAATATATATTTATCTGCTCTGTGTGTGTATATGTGTGTGTGTGTGTGTATTAATGCTCATTAAATTAAACACCCTTTATCTTTAAATATCTTTCCGAATGTATGTATCTGTGTATGCGCGTAAAGGACTTAATGTCAGGCATGAATGTTCCCAGCCCAATTTTTAATTTTAAATCCCAAAGTTGCAAAATGACCCAGCGTATGACTGCCTTCTGCTTCTAAATCCCCGAAGATATCCTTTCCCCCCCATTTTTTTCCTTTTAATTAATTGGTATATTTCGTGAATGCTCAGAAATAGAACAGACTAGTAGGATGATGGATGCGATCATCATATTCAACAGCAATGGATGAAGAAGAAGGTTATGAAATGGAATCCATTAATTAACGTCAACCTCTGGGCCAAGTGTAGGGAAAGATGGTAAGATCTCAGCCTAAGAAATTTGGCAGGGGCAATCTCTACTGATGGAACAACTGGTGGTTTCCATATAATCTGAAATGGCAACTGGGAAATCTTTGGCAACTGTTGTATTAGCACTGATTCCCCCATTTTTGAAATTGGTACCGGGAGGTGTAGAAGAGTCAGCAAGATGATATCTCATTGTTGCATTACTTTCCTACTGTAGAAGACCAGGCAGAGCTGGTGGAGGTAAACAAGTAATCAGCTTAAAGAAATTGCATTCCCACAAGGACCCCAAATCCTACACCTACTGAATTCTGTTGACCCTTATCTGGCACCAATTTAGTGTTGAACTTTAGTTGACCAGATTCTTGAGTATAGGCTTGCATAAATGCTGCAACCTAATCAATGGTCCTGATTCTTTGTTCCTAACACCTACCTTGGATATGTTTTCTGCCCTTGGCCCATTGAATCTTTTTGTACACCTAATTCTGGCTGTTCTATCTCAGATCCTTACTATAAGAAGAACCTAGTGGATCAAGTTAAATTCTTGTGTCACCCAATGCATCTAAAAGTTCAGAAACAGAATCAAAGAACAGATTTCTTCTATTGTTGTTGACTGGCAAGTGATTATTCCTTTGATAAAGGAAGCAGCAGGTAACCATCCAAATTCGAAGTTCTTGGCAACCACATCCTCTATGAATTTGTCTCGTTCCCCCCTCCCTTTAAAAAAAGAAAAAGAAAATAATAGCCTTTTCATCTTTATGCATATCCACAGGATATGCATAGTGTGCATTCTTTAAAACTATGCTTACTTTTATTGGATCTAAATCTCTCTGTATTTTGCTTAGTTACTCGTTTTATTCTAGTTTCAAATTGGACAGGTACTGCTACTGCTTCAGTTCGTCTTTTTTAAAAGAATAGTTTGCAAAAATCTACTTTCAGTTTTGTATACCTTTATCCCAATATTTGTCTTATCTGTGCATTTTTCCTTAACAAATGCACATCACACACCCTTTTCCTAGTGTCATAGGTGGTTTTGCTAATGCAATTCACTTTGAGGTATTTTTTCCCCTTAATACAAACATAAAAACTGAATTGTATCATACTAGGAAAAGACACACATTCTCATCTATCTCTTGCAATTGTCAAATGGCACAAGGTCTCTATTAATCTGAAGCAACTAAAATTCCATGTAAAGAGATTAGCTACAGTTTCTTAGGGTGTAATGATGGGATTTAGCTTCATCGTAGTTTATCCTTTCTTCTCCCATATTATAATACATTTAATAATTATGATTATTCATATCTTATGAAGCGGAAGATAGCGAGTAGCAATTCCAAATATCCTCTTCTGCAAATAAACCCTCACTCTGTTGGATCTAGGACAACTCGCTATGGCCAACTCGTTGTGGGAAAACTCAGGGGACTGGATCAGGGGACTGGTGGCTAAAACATATATAAGGAACGGTTTCTTGAATTGGGTATGTCTAGTTTAATGAAGAGAAGGACGAGGGGGGACATGATAGCAGTGTTCCAATATCTCAGGGGTTGCCCCAAAGAAGAGGGAGTCAAGCTATTCCCCAAAGCGCCTGAAGGCAGGACAAGAAGCAACAGATGGAAACTAAGCAAGGAGAGAACCAACCTAGAACTAAGGAGAAACTTCCTGACAGTTAGAACAATTAACCAGTGGAACAACCTGTCTCCAGAAGCGGTTAATGCTCCAACACTGGAAGTTTTTAAGAAGAGACTGGACAGCCATTTGTCTGAAATGGTATAGGGTTTCCTGCCTGAGCAGGGGGTTGGATTAGATGACCTCCAAGGTCCCTTCCAACTTTATAATAATAATAATAATAATAATAATAATAATAATAATAATAATAATAATAATAATAATAATAATAATAATAATAATAATTATTATTATTATTATTATTATTATTATTATTATTATTATTATTATTATTATTATTCACCACTAAACAAGAGTTACATTGATATCAAAGAAATGGTGGAATAGAGTCATTAAAGGATTCAAAAGGAGGGACAAAACAAAATGTGAATGACGAAAATTAATGTTTTAAATTATTTTAAATAATTAAATTGAATTGTGCCATGGCAAGTTGGTGTGGCAAGTTGTCCTGCACTGAGTTGGCCACGGCGAGTTGTCCCATTCCACACTCGGTTGTTGTTGTTGTTGTTTTATTATTATTTCTTTCTGTATGAACTAAATAAGTGTTTTTGTAAAAGAAGAATCGAAATCCTTCTGTCAAGGAGCGATGAATGCTCAAGCTCTCCAGAAAGGTTTCAGTGTCCAGTGTGGCCGATGTCTTCTGCTTAACATTGCAGTCACTAAATGCATTTGCTTCTGGGTCCCCTAAACTGTGTAGAAAGGAGCATAACGTGGAGCCGTTCCGAGCATTACCACAGAGCTGGGATATGTCATTTTTCCTGTAAACACTTCCAGATTCCCGTGCAACATCCAGCCATTAAGGTTTGTGGCTCTGCCCTCGACTAATGTTCCCTGCTGTACATTAACCAAGAAAACAAATGCAGAACAAAAGGGAATATTGAGGCGATACATGACCCATTGGCTGATTTCTCTGTCTTTCCCAGGCAAAAGGGGTGCCCTGGATTTAACTTCTTTCTCATGAGAATTTGGGCTGGCTGGCTTCTTGTTAAAGGTCTTACTTTATGATTTGTTTGTAAAGTCTTCTTTTACAGATGAATTGTGGGGTCCTTGGTGCTCTCCGAGCTTGGCTGCTTCCTTCTTGTCAGTCTGGTTGTTTTCTATGCATTTGGTTGTTTTGTTTGTATCCTGTCTTTATTACTTTACAAATAATTTGAGGTGGTGAACATATTCAACACACCTTTCTCCTATTTTACAATCCTGTGAGGTGAGTTGGGCAGAGAGAGTGACTGATCCAAAAGCAACCAGCTGGCTTTCGTGCCTAAGGCAGGACTAGAACTCACCGTCTCCTGGCGATTGGCCCAAATTCATCCAGCTGGCTTTCGTGCCTAAGGCAGGACTAGAACTCACCGTCTCCTGGCGATTGGCCCAAATTCATCCAGCTGACTTTCATTCCTGAGGCAGGACTAGAACTCACCGTCTCCTGGCGATTGGCCCACACTCACCCAGCTGACTTTCATGCCTGAGGCAGGACTAGAACTCACCATCTCCTGGCAATTGGCCCACACTCACCCAGCTGACTTTCATGCCTGAGGCAGGACTAGAACTCGCTGTCTCCTGGCGATTGGCCCAACATCACCCAACTGGCTTTCATGCCTATGGCGGAACTAGAACTCACCGTCTCTGGTGATTGGCCCATAGTCACCTGGTGATTGGCCCAAAGTCACCTAGCTGGTTTTCATGGCTGAAGCAGAACTAGAACTCACCATCTCCTAGTGATTGGCCCAAAGTCACCCACCTGACTTCCATGCCTAAGGCGGGACTAGATCACATTCTCCCTGTTTCTAGCCTGATGCCTTAACCACTAGACCAAACTGGTTCCACTGGTGTCAACTAATTCTTCAGAGGAAGAACGTGGGCCTCCTATGTGTTAGGCATAACACCCCCCCAGATATAACTTACATTTTTAACAATTTCATGGGATTACAACAAGGAATGATTGAATACGGACTGTGAAGGATCTGGAAAAGATGGAAGGAAGCAGAAGAGGATGTTAAGAGGGATGGATATGCATCCTGTTTTTCAATGTTCGATCACTGCATCTGTGTCTTAAGGTTCCAGCATAAATCGGCTTGTTTAGCAGGGATTATGACCTGAAATAATGTCAGCAATGCCTTATATTTCAGTTCAAAATTGCACAAAGTCCAGAGTTTTACTTATTATTTCATCCACCAATCCTAATTGGAAAAGTTTTTTTAAAAAAAAAAGATACCTGCAAAATAAGAGAGCCCTCTACATCCTATTGCCCTTGCATCTTGTATTAAAAAATATTTAAACGTCGCCATTTCCATTTTTAGTTTTAATTCACTCTCTGAACGGAGCGACGCTTCCTCAAACAATAATCACTCCTAAGACATGCAAACAGAGGAACAGTTGAGGTGGTCACCAAACTGTGAAAATAAGGGGAAAGGATAATGTTCCAAACTCATTCGCCACAAGGACCCCAGTCCCGTTATTTACGTAATTATTTGCTTTGGCTGCCAGTGGCACTCAGACGGTTAGAGGAAAACTACGAGGATTTAGGGGAAGAAATTCTAGCTGGTCTCGTGTAGGCACCGAACTAGAAAAATCATTTCCCTTTGTATCCCCAAATTCAGCGCATTTGTCATGTTTTGCCTTTGGGGCACAGAGTGGTAAGGCCTTCTAAGAGAGCTACTAAATAGAATCGCGAAGAAAAGGGCCAGCGCCTTCACTTGTGAGAGCATACATGAATATATTCATCTTCATCACGCGATTCCTTTTCAGGATACGCAATATTATGCAAACATAATATTGAGAGGATTGAATGGATAAGCCCACTCTTTATGATAGTTATTTATCTTTCCTCCTTAACAAGGCAAAGGAGCCACCTTTGGGATATTAAATAATAATGCCCACCCCTTGCAACATTTTCCCTCCTTCATCTTAGCGGAAAGGACTTAACATAATGAACAAAGGGAAGATGAATTCGTGGTTTTTTTCCCCCTCCACTTTGGAACGTGGGACCGAGTAGTTGTATGTTGTCTTTGAGTGGGGGAAGAAGGAAGCCCTCCCTTTCATAGGCCGCCTCCCTACCTTGTCTTGGCGGACTTAATGCCATTGAGAATTCGATTCTCTTTCTCAGCCCAGTTGCATCAGCTGAGGGAGGCATTGCTTACTTTCCTCTTTTTCCCCAGAAGAATATAGAGCATTTATTTATTCATTTATTTATTTATTCATTCATTCATTCATTCATATTTACCCATGTGATATGGCTGTATTATTATTATTATTATTATTATTATTATTATTATTATTATTATTATTATTATTATTATTATTATTATTATTATTATTATTATTATTATACACTGAGAGATTCTGCACTGGAGACAAATTCCTTGTGTGTCTAATCTGTATTTATTTATTTATTTATTTATTTATTTTTCTTGTATTTATGTAGTGTATATCAGAGGTGGTGATCCTTTGAGAGCTGAATGCAACAAAATTCTATTCTATTCTGTTCTGTTCTGTTCTCTGTTCTGTTCAATATTCTATTCTATATTCTATTCTGTTCTGTTCTATTCTATTCTATTCTCTGTTCTATTCTACTCTATTCTACTCTCTGTTCTGTTCTCTATTCTGTTCTATTCTATTCTGTTCTGTTCTAATCTGTTCTCTATTCTGTTCTATATTCTATTCTACTCTGTTCTATATTCTATTCTATTCTGTTCTGTTCTCTATTCTGTTCTCTGTTCTGTTCTCTATTCTCTATTCTATATTCTCTATATTCTCTATTCTGTTCTCTATTCTGTTCTCTATTCTGTTCTATATTCTATTCTATTCTGTTCTATATTCTATTCTCTATTCTGTTCTATATTCTATTCTGTTCTATTCTGTTCTATTCTGTTCTCTATTCTGTTCTCTATTCTATTCTACTCTGTTCAATATTCTATTCTATTCTATTCTATTCTATTCTATTCTATTCTATTCTATTCTATTCTATTCTATTCTATTCCTATCACTCTCGGCCAATAAAGTTGTCATTTGTAAAGTGTTACATGGGTCCTAAAGACATACCTGTAAATAACGTTTATGACAGACCCTTGAACTTTGCTTTATAGCCAGCCGATTCCCAATTATTACTATTTAATTAAAAAAAAGAGAGAGAGAGAGAGAAAGCAGTACGATGCACAGCCTGGGCAAGATGTTTTTTTGCAAGGTGGAAGAACAAGGCAATCTCTTTATCGATTGTCGAGTTCTCCAGCATTTTGCCCACCGGATAATGCATGCTGATTTCAAATCCTCTTGGCAACGATACCCAAGATGCTCGCATCGGAGCTGACCTGTTTTTATTGTCTTAACAAAATTACAGAAAGACAATATATTTGACTGTATATATTTGTCAGACGTGTTGTGGCCCCGTCTTGCAAACGAGGCCCCTCGAGCGTGTTGCGGTGCAGGCAAGGGGAAAGTTTATTGGAAATTATTATATTTGAAAATGCTTCGGCTATTCCCCAGAAAGCCCAGCTTCATACACAGGGTTGATATCCAGGTTGACCCTCTACCGTAAAGTTGATAATGGCCTGTCATTGCTTATCATATCTTGAAGCTGATTTGCCCCCCCCCCCCAAAAAAGCTCAATAAATCTGCTATTAGACAAGGGGAAAGTGCTTACATGCATTTTCTCCTTCTTCTTTTTTTTTTTTAAAAAAATAGACAACAAAATAAAAAAAATGATTGACAAGACATCAATAAAGCTTCTGGTACACTCTGCTGACCTTTTTTCTTTGCTCTGCAATCTGTGTTTATTAGAATTCTGGTCCTATAAATAGGTTTCTATGGATAAAGAAATTTGATGGAGGGGAGAAGGAAGCAAGTAGTGTTTTATAGGTGTTTGCTCAACCGATTTCTACCCGTTTAATACATGGAAGTCTGTTGAATTCAAGCTGTCTTTCCTTTTAAAAGAATAGGTGGAGACCCATTGAAATCAATACACTTTCATGACTAACCTGAAGCTCATTGAGGAGTCCTCGGTGCTCTCTTAACTTGGTTATTTCCTTGCCCAAACTAGGTAACATCATCAACTCTGCATTGATGATGTTACCCAGTGATTTTTTTGTTAAAAAAAAAAAAGGTGTCGGAACTCACACACGTTGTATGACGTGTGTGAGTTCCGGCACCTTTTTTTTTTTTTAACCCGCCTTGCCTACCCTACAAGGTTCCATCCAAAAAAGGTGCTGGAACTCCGTTCTGGGTGTTCTATGACAAAAAAAGCCCTGAGGTTACCCAGATGAAACATCTTCAAGAATGCAAGCAAGCTTAGAAAGCATCAAGGACCCCACAGTTGTTGTCCTCCTCTTCCTCCTTCTCCTTCTCCTTCACCACCACCTCCTCCTCCAACTCATTGACTCCTCTTTCCCAATGTCATATTAAAAATGTGTTTTCTCATACCCGCAAGATGACACCAATCATTTCATGAAGAGCTTTGTTTTTTTTCAGTCAGTCCAAAGATAGGGATGGATGTATTTCTGTATTGGCAGGCTTGATACAGGAAACTTGATGGACAACACGTTGGGTGAGCATCTTGTCTATGCATCTGCATTCATAACATGAAGTGAAAAGCTAAGTGGACCATTTCCATTTCAAAGGATCATTTAATATCCTTTCTGCCAATTTTCGAGTTTGTTTAATTAAAACTTAGCACTCCATTCCACTTCATTAGATCTATTTAATGTTTTTTATATATCTAAGCACTTTTGCAAGGAGCTAATTAAAAGAATAATTTTGTAAAATTGGTGCTTCCCTGCCGTCAAACGTTCTCTTCACATTTCGCAAGGCTTAAGAAAGGAAATGATATATTTAAAGGGAGAAAGTTTGGCCTAATATGCAAGAAAGCAAAGAAAGAAAAGTGTAAAAAAGAAAAGAAAAGAAAGAATTCACCATTGCTAGACATCATGAAGAGATGAATAAAAAGATCCAGAGTTTGAATAGATCACATCACAGTAAGCCAGAATTCCAAGATTATTTAGACTCCCTATTTAGAAGAAGAATGAATGGGTTTCTCCCACAATTTTATTATTTTTACAAACAATTCCTGCTTTTATTATTTTTACAAACAATTCAAGGCAGTGAACATATCCTCCTATTTTCCTCACAATAACCCTGTGAGGTGAGTTGGACAGAGAGATTGACTGGCCCAAAGGCACCCAGCCGGCTTTCATGCCTAAGGCGGGACTAGAACTCTACAGTCTCCTGATAATTGACCCCAAATCATCCAATCGGCTTTCATGCCTAAGGCGAGACTAGAACTCATGTCTCCCTCTTTCTAGCCAGGAGGAGGAGGAGGAAGCTTCCTGACCCCATGGGAATACATTTTCTGCACGAATCATGAAAACTCCTATTCAGGCCATCATTTCAGAACATCACTTCAGTCACCTTCAATTCAATAATTCTAAACTAGTCAGAATAACACTCATGGTGCTCCCTAGTTGGGTCATGAAATATCTATAAGAAAACAATCAAGCTCAGAGAACACCAGGGACCCCACAGTCCTCCTTCTCCTTCTTCCTTCTCTACCTCCTCCTCCTCCTCCTCCCCACAAACCCCACTTCCTTCTAGTACTGAAGATTTTTCCTAGTTGGGCCATGAAAATGTCTGCAAGAAAACAACCAAGCTCAGAGAACACCAAGGACCCCACAGTCCTCCTTCTCCTTCCTCCTCCTCCTCCTCCTCCTCCTCCTCCTCTCCACAAACCCCACTTCCTTCTAGCACTGAAGATTTTTCCTAGTTGGGCCATGAAAATGTCTGCAAGAAAACAACCAAGTTCAGAGAGCACCAAGGACCCCACAATCAGTTCATTTTGATTCAAACATACCAACCCAATTGTCAAATTAGGCCAGTGGGATGTGGATTTCTGAAGAAGTGGAGGTTCGGTTGAATTATTTTTCCAGGCTGAATATCTGCACACTCCCAAGAGCCACCAAAATCACCTATCCCAATCTTTCTTTCAACAATCCTAGCAGTTTTTTCACAGGGTGTGGATGGGAAAGAGGATGAGAGAGATTCCTTCATACGAAAAAGATTGGCTGATTGTAAGAATTGTTTGACAACAAGCTTTTGATCTCAGTTTTTCCAGCTTTAGGAACATGGATGGCATAACAAAGTAAAACATGCAGCTTTAACTCTCTTTTTTTTTAAGAAAAAAAAACAGCTGCCAATTTATAATTAACACATATCCCTTCAAAAGGAGAACAAATTCCCAGCATTGGCTTACCTTAATGCATTGCCAAGAGTATAAAGCACACCACACACACACAAATCCCTGTAAATAAAATGTTGATGGCGCATTCCCAGATGTTAGACATCACGTTTAATTATAAGGTTCCCTAGAAGTTTAGCTACTTACAAGAATTTACAGGCTTTTCTATACCCACCTCATTGTCACGTTAAGCACCGAGGAGGAGATTGTTACTATCATAAAGGGAAGATATTGGACTAGATAAATATTGCATTGAAGGCACAACTGGATGTAAAAAAGCAAGATGACAAATTAAAACCATTTGTCTGCAGGTCCATTTTTGCTTTATTTCAGCGTCTGCAGAAAGAAATGACAGAACTGTGAATCTTGGCAGATTTTTTTTTTGGGGGGGGGGTCTTAAACTTCTCTTTTTGTTGTTGCTGTTGTTGTGAGGGTGAGGGCATTTATGAGCAATTCAATATGGAGCTGGATTTTGACACACTCAACTGTTTGCTTGCCGGAGCCGGAAAATTGCAGAGCAAACAACACTGTAAAAATTGGCAGGGGTACAATTTACCATTTTAAAAACCCTGCAAATTGTGAAGCTCCTTGCTAGTGAGTATCATGGTGGCCCCCAAATAAAGACACATTAATAAATTAATGGGCATGGCGTATCAGGTCCAATGCAGACTTAGAAAGTGTCGTGAGAATCATTTCTTTCTTTCCCCATTTTTAACTGAATAACAATAACAGAGTTGGAAGGGACCTTTGAGGTCTTCTAGTCCAACCCCCTGCTCAGGCAGGAAACCCTACACCATTTCAGACAAATGGTTGTCCAGTCTCTTCTTAAAAGCTTCCAGTGTTGGAGCATTCAGAACTTCTGGAGGCAGGTTGTTCCACTGGTTAATTGTTCTAACTGTCAGGAAATTTCTCCTTAGTTCTAGGTTGCTTCTCTCCTTGATTAGTTTCCATCCGTTGCTTCTTGTCCTGCCTTCAGACGCTTTGGAGAATAGCTTGACTCCCTCTTCTTTGTGGCAGCCCCTGAGATATTGGGACACTGCTATCATGTCCCCCCTAGTCCTTCTTTTCACTTGACTAAACATACCCAATTCCTGCGACGGGTCTTCATATGTTTTAGCCTCCAATCCCCTAATCATCTTTGTTGCTCTTCTCTGCATTCTTTCTAGAGCTTTAAAACAAGTATAAGGCTTGTTAAATCATTGAGAGAACATTAATCATTGGGAACAGCTCCAATCTGGAGACAGATCAAGTTTTAGCAACTATGCAGCAGCTACAATTATTTTATGGGGCAATCGTATGAGTTGTGCTCAGAAGCCACCCCACAGAGGTCAATGGGACATCCTTCTTAGCAAGCAGGTAGAGATTTGAGGCCCAAACATGTGACATCTCCCAAGAGCTTCAGAATGTAGCCCACTGCTGCAGGAAAACTACGCCTAGCATTCCAGTTACCAAAGAACTTATTTTTTTTATGCTGCCTTCATTTCATTTGAAGATATTTTTTTGCTTAAAAGTAAGGAAGAGAGAACTTGTGTGATTTTGCAACATGTATTTACTCTCATCCTTTCTGGTATGTCTCATTATAATGTATGGGATTGTTTAAGTGCCTCCTTTGCTTTGAAACAGCAGGAGTCTGGCATTCCTTTCCCCATTGATTCCCAGCCTCTTCTGTTCCCCCCCCCCATTGAAATGCAAAGCTGGCTAGCAGGTGCTAGTTTGATAGCTTCCAAGCTTTCCTTGTGAGCATTCCCATGAAATCTGTTGGTCTAGTCTTCAGAATTATTGATTTCTTTGCTTATTTCTTGCCTTCATTATTTTTACAAAGAACTCAAGATGGTGCACATATCCAACACATCTTCCTCCTCCTGTTTTCCCAGTAACAACAATCCTGTGAGCTGGATTGGGCTGAGAGAGAGAGAGAGACTGGCCCAAAGGCACTCAATCGACTCTCTTACCTAAAGGAGGACGAGAACTCCCAGTCTCCTGCTTTCTAGCTTGATGTCTTAACCACGAGAGCAAATTGGCTCCCATTTATATGGTCTGTTATTATCATAACATATATTATTATAAAAGACCTAAGATCTTGTAGAAGGGCATTGGGCCACCAACAAATATGAGCTATCTAGCGTATACACAAGAATCTACTCAACTAAAGTTCAATACTAAATTGGCACCAGATAAGGGTCAATGGGATTCAAGAATGGTTGGGCTTAGACTGTTAGCGGGAATATAATAATTCTGGGTTGATAACTTGCTTAACTCTAGCCTCCAACTCTGCCTGCACTTCTCTTATAGGAAACCAGCTATTGTGGATTTAGGTGGAAAAAGTTAGGATTCCTTCATCTTCTTGCTACCCTCCAGTTGTCACAACTTTTTCAACCCAGATATAGTAGTTCTGTTCAGCCTATGTGTCTTGTTCAAGGCACACAGGGAAGCATTTGGACACTTAGCAATCGGCCTGAATTTATGATGAATGCAGCATCCTGGACTCATATGATTGACATTTGAAATTGTGGGAAGTCAGCCCCCCAGAGAAGGAAATATTAAAAGGGCAGGAAAATATATTTCCTCAAAGGACCTTAAAGAAACTGAAAAGCATGCCCAGTTTTCCTTGATAGCCCCAGGTCTCCCTCCCCCAAGCAGAAGCCAGCTCTGTACAAATGCAGATGTAAACCATAAACCATCAGGAAAGTTGGAACTAGAAGCTTAGGAAGACAAAGACACCTAAAATCTGCATACCCCAGCACCTTTGGTCATAATAGGACTAACCCATCACCATCAGAATACCAGAAAAGCACACTCAGACTCAGATCAAAGTTCATGCCACAAGAACAGGAAGCAACTCAAAACAAAAGGCTCCAGAGGGTATAAAAACCCACTCCCCACATGTGCTCAGCCCTTTTTTTCTCTCTTTCCTGCCAGAACCATCTTTCTGTCTGTCTCTCCAATAAACTGCAACCTTCTTTCTAAAGCAGTTGCCATGTTTTTTATCCCCGGCTTGGACTGAACCAGAATAAAGACTTTTCTTTCAATGCAATCTTCCTAGCTGGCTTCCAACAAGACATGTTCATGGTCATCACGCAGTCCTTGTTGAAGCAATATGAAACTCATCCACACAACCATCTTTTTGTCCTAATACATGATGATTAATCCTTGCCCCAACACTAAGACTCCAGAACAGCCACTAGAAAGAGAAACCCCATAGTTGACAACAAAGCCTAATTAATATGGAAGAACATTTCCTACACCCGGCCTTTCAGTTCCAAAGCAATGAAGTCATCTAAAACATTTAAAAGAAGGCAACACAACCACAGCTGTGATTCACAGGCCACTTCAAATACTTGGTACCACATTTAAACACATATTTAAAAGTCTCTCTTTAAGCTGAATGAATGTAACCTATCTGGCTTCATCATAAATTTAGCTCTCTTCTGGGAATCTTTATATTATTTCTTGTACAGTATAGCATGCTACCAAAAATCTGATGGGAGTGTTCCTCTCTCTGTAATCCTGACTGGAACGTAAACTGAGCTTTGTTCAAAGGAAGCTAAATAAAGCTTTTTAGTGTGACACTAGACGGAGGACTAAGGCTCCAAGTAGACAACGATCCACAAAAACAAACTGTAATGAGAAGAGTTTCATGAATCATGTAAAGATATGCATGAAAATTGAATATGTACACTTTAGATCTCGGATCTGATAAATATTGCATTACATTAAAGGAATGCACTCTTGAAGCTTACCTGTGTATAAAACATAAGGCTACATTATGGAGTTAACGAAGGGGCTCTGTCAAATTAACACACTGGGGATCTCGTGTTTGTGTCTGTCAAAGGAAATTGTTCTAAGGCTAAATATCAGGGTGCCTGGATGCCAGGCGATCAAAAGACGAACCCTTCCGAAACAATGGAGGGGTTGGGATAAAACACTAAGTGAAATCTTCAGGATGAAATCTACTGCTGCTAAGTGGATGCTCCTAGGGAAGCCACAAAGTGGTTGTGTCTAGCCTGAAGGGTTGTATTATATGCAAAACAAAAACCCAAACCCAGAGTCAGTTGTAGAAGACAATCAGGATAGCAGGATGACAAAGAGTTCCTGAATTATGATTGTGTTGTGGCTCCGTCTTGTGAGCCCCTCTTATTGGAGGAAGAAGGCTCCGAACATGAAGGAGAGGAGATGGCCAGGCCTCCCTCTCCAGGACCCTCCTCTCTGGCAATGCCTCAGGTGTCTCCCGACGGAGAAGAGATTGACCAGGAGCCGGGTGTTTCTGAGATTGGCCAGGAGCCAGGTGTTTCGGATAGTGATGAAGATACGTTGTGGCTGGATCCATGCCAGCGTAGGCGCGACAAGCGTGCGCAGCAGAAAAGGAGGCATGCCAGAGATTAAGCTGAGTCACTGGACCACACCCCACAGGCTATAAAAGGGAGGTGGTGGCCATTTGGACTCTGTGACGGACAAAGCTAAATCTCTGGCGAAGTAGTTTGCTGTGGATTGAATTTCAAACTGTGTGTATTGTTTTTTGTTTCTGTGTTCTC
>NW_015388529.1:183908-190200 GCF_001527695.2 Protobothrops mucrosquamatus
GTTAGCAGGACTGGCCTAAGGGTTATTTTAATTTGGTTTAAAAGAATTTTTTTGAATTTTCGGCCTTAGAATAATATTTCATTTTAATTAATATTTTAAATTTTGTATTTCTGTATTCAAGTATTTGTTTTTAAATGGTTGTAAGCCGCCCTGAGTCCGCAGGGAGAAGGGCGGGGTAGAAATACAAGAAATAAATAAAATAAATAAATAAATAAATAATTGCTGATAGCAGGAACATCTCAGAAGACCAGTTTGGGAATGCTGATATCACGAATGAAAGCCAGTATCTTCATGTCTTTCTGTTGATATTAAAATGCTGGTACCATCCACAAATTAGTAAACCATCTATTGATTCATCGTTTTATTTTGTTTTGCTTTTGAATGCAGCTTTTGGGCTTTCTGAGTGTCCTCTCTGAGGCTTTGGAGGTTTAGCTGAGCCTTAAAGCTTGGATGAGACTTTCACTCAAGAGGCATGAATCATGCAGTAAATATGTTGGCATCGCCCTCTGGGCTTCCTATCTAAAAACCTCTAACAAGAGGGACGATCCACCACCACCACTTTGAAGTAATTTTCTTTCACTGTCAGCCATCAAGAGACACATAGAGATAAACCACATTTACACACCATTCAATGGAAGGAAAGAAAAAAACAGAAAAATTTCTCTCCAGCAACCACCAGCCAGATAAGCAGGGATTAACACCAGACAAACTATCAAGCAGAAAAACTGCACTCCAACCAATGATCTACCAAGGGGGAAAAAAACCACACCCTCCCACCAAGACTGGCAGGGCAGTGTATATATAAACAGGGAGCAAATGCCACAATCCTAGAGTGGATGATGTTACCTGGTCAGGTAACAAAACATCTGCAAGCAAACAACCAAGCACAGAGAGCATCAAGGACTCCACAATTTCCTCTTTATACAGAGAAGTTTCTCCATCCCTGTTAGACCCATAGATAAAGGTTACTACTTGTTTGGGGTTATAGGTTACCATTGGCCACAATGCCTTACCCAGCTCACTGAAACTCATTGTGCCTTGTTGTTTTCATTTTTTTCTGTGTTGTATTTCCAAAACAAAAATCTCATTCTCCCCATACTACAGTGAGATAGGACTTCTGTTTCGCCAGCTACGATGTACATCTGCTATTGTTCTACACCTGGAAGATGAAAGAAAACATTGAATAACAGGACCAAATAAATCATGTGAACTTTGAGATAATATTTTGACATATTCCCATGATTAAACCCAATTCAAGTTCAACATCCCGAAAATATTTCTGACAAAAGGAACAGCTTGCCGTATTACATGTTGAGATCCAGGAAAGTTCAATGCTGATTCACTCAAAATGGAATGTAAGGCAGCATCTTGAAATCCAGAACATGTGACAATATTTGAATCAACAAAGGGCTGGGTTTTTTAAAAAAAACATTCAGGGTTTTTCCATTCTATAACTCTGAAGAAATACATATCCAGGGCTCCAGCTTAATGCCAGAAGTATCAACTGGTTTTGATCTTCTTGCTTAATATTAATATTCTGCTCCATCTTCTTTGTTGGCATATTTTGGAGTTTTCCGATCCATAAACAGAGCAAGCTATCCAGCCTTCATTCCTGCTTCAATCTCTGTTTTTCTTTCACATGATGCAAGCCAGAGCTATTGCTGTATCCCTTATTTTAGCTTCCTGTGCCTAGTTAACATCTGGGAACAAATTTAGAACAGCACATCAGCTGATCTACCAAATTTGTCTCAGAAGAAATAGTTAGGCAGAATATTCTCGGAAATGATAAGGTCTAGAAGATTTTGCCCACCACCACCACGACCCCCTACATCCAAAAAAGTGGTGTAAAAAAAATTCAATGGAATTTCAGACTCTTTAGAGGTTGAAGAGCAGCCATCACACAAAGACCTTTTGTCACAGCTGGTAATGTTACAGATCAATGAGTGACAAGTTAATGTCTCCTTTTGTAAATGTTGTTCTGACATTAAAAATGCTCGAAGACATTTTTATTTAATTAAAAACGGAGGCCACAACATCAATGGAGTGTAGTGACAACTCCTTGTCCAATTAATCTTCCTAAGGAATATCACAATTCTGAAACTGTATTCATAGAGGATTCCTTCCTTCCTTCCCCCTCCCTCCCTCCCTCCTTCCTTCCTTCCCTCCCTTCCCTCCCTTCCTTTCCTTCCTCCCTCCCTCCCTTCCTTCTTTCATTCCTTCCTCCCTCTCTCCCTCCTTTCCTTCCTTTCTTCCTTCCTTCCTCCCTCCCTTCCTCCCTTCCTTCCTTCTTTCCTTCCTTCCTTCCTTCCTTCCTCCCTCCCTCCCTCCCTCCCTCCCTCCCTTCCTTCCTTCCTCATAGGGATCCATCTAATATTTTTCAGGATAAACTTAGAAGGAAGGAAGGAATTATCCAGAGTATGTTGGTGACAAGGAAATGCCTAGTAAGCATTTTAAAGATCTTTTTGAAAATATGGGAACATAAGATTTTGGGAAGAGAAAGAGGGATCCAATTTATATCCATCCAGTTGCTGTTATCATCCCGGAATAGGACATATCTCTGGGCAGAGGGACTATATCCTTCCTTAGGATTTACACTCATACAGATATGAAATGATGGTGCTGTTCACTAGCCATTTGATCACAGATAACCTGGACCCTTAAATCCAGCTGCTAACATCTGCTTTCTTTTATCCCAGGAAGATATCATCTAACATCCCTCTGTGGAAATAGCATGGATAAATAAATAAGAACATTCCTGAGAATAGGTGAATCCAACATCTCCTCTCCGAAAGATGTAGGCATCCACATAATACAAATGCACTCTGGAACAAAGTCGTGGTGATGGTCGTGGGTGAAGTGTATTCCTCCAATCTTTTATTCTGAGCTTATGGACCTTTCTTCTTTTCCAATGCAAATTAAAGCACCCAATGAAAAGTCGTGTTTGTCCATGGTGCTACCGCACAGCACCTTTGTAGAAATACAAAGGTCAACCTTCGCTTGGCAGTGATTTATTGTAATGCCGCTTCTTCCTCCACCTTCCTTTTTTTTAAAAAAAAAAAATCTGAATGCTTTGCATTGGGATTAGCCCCTGCCGATACATTACTCAGCTGTTGGATAAAACCTAAAGTTGCGCAACTCTAGTGAAACATTTCGTGTGAGAGATGACCCTGTAATCTGCTTCCAGCCCTTTCAGGTCTTCCTTGATTTATCAAGCCAAACCCGTAGGTGTTAGAAATGGATGAATTAGTTGAAAAGATATCTACGGGATAATAGCGGTAGCCATACAGCTATCAGAGGACGATTTGTCAACTTCCCTGGCTCGCCCTTTTTAATTGCAGAAAAATTGAGAGCAAATACCTCTGGCACCTGAACATATAAATCAAACCCCAAACCACAATCTATCAGTGGAGGATGGAGTGTGCCCGACTCCATTTCAATGTATAGCCAGCCTAGGTTGTTTGCACGAAGCCCAAAGCTGAATCGATGCAAAGTAGGACCAGCCTTTGAGACCAAAGTAGGCAGCCTGATGGTGGTTCCCAGTGGATTCAGTTCCTGCCTTCATCTTGTATTTTGGACCTTCTCCATTAAAATTGTTCCTGGGACTACATTGCTTTGTGCAAGAACTAAACTAAAGCTTAGAAATAGTGAAGGATGAAGCATAAAGGACAATGTTTGTTGCTCAGGGTTCAAAGGTGGGGTCCTTGGTGTTCTCTGAGCTTGGTTGTTTTCTTGCAGACGTCTCATGACCCAAACTAGGTAACATCATCAGTGCTGGAAAGGAGTAGAGTTTGTGGAGAGAAGGAGGAAGAGGAGGAGGACTGTGGGGCCTTTGGTGCTCTCTGAGCTTGTTTCTTTTCTTGCAGACGTCTCATGTCCCAAACTGGGTACATCATCAGTAGTAGTAAGGAGCAACAGGGCAAGCCACAAGAATGTAAACTGAGAGCAAACCCCACTCCTTACTAGCACTGATGATGTAACCTAATTTAGGTGATGAAACATTTGCAAAAAAAACAACAACCAAGCTTAGAGAGCATCAAGGACTCTTCAGGATGAAGCATAGCTGAAATGCTGGTCTTTGGTACTCTCTGAGTTTGGTTGTTTTCTTGCAGACATTTCATGACAGGACTAGGTAACATCTTCAGTGCTAGAAGGGAGTAGGGTTTGCAGAGTGGTGATGGTGGTGGTGGTGGTGGTGGTGGTGGAGGAGGAGGAGGAGGAGGAGATGGTGGAGGAGGATGACTACATGAAGCATATACTCTGGGAATTATTATGGAGATACCATCTTCACTCTCTTTTTCTCACTCAAGCTATGGAAACTGTTGCCCCTTAATCCTCCAAAGTGCCCCCCTTTCTCCTGGGAATCCAGACTACATTCCATTATGGCTGATGATGATGATGCTATCCATTCATTCGTGTCCGACTCTTGTCGATTCTATGGGCCAAGTCTTTCCACATTGTCTGATCTTGCACTACTTCTTTGAGTTGTTCTATGCTCTGGCTGGGTGTCAGCTTTGATGGTGTCCAGTCTCCATGTTCTTGGATGGCCTGGTTTCCTTTTACTGCTAACTCTGCTTTCTCCAGTGAATTCCCCTGCATAACATGACCAAAATAAGTGAGATTCAGTTTTGTGATTTTTGCCTTCTAGTGACATGTCTCCCAATAGAGTAGAGTTCCAGTAATTTTTTGAAGCATTGACCTCATGCCTGGTTTACCATGTTTCAGTTATCTTACCACAAAAGTCATTGCCTCCCACAAGTTGTGTACCTGTCTTCTTTTGTGTTCTCTTTATCACCTCCTCAACCATAAACCCTGCTTAGTAATTGCACCGCCTTGCTCTCAGTCCCTGGTCAGCATCTTCATTTAGCTCTCCTTTCCAGCCTATGATAGTTATTTTGCAATGTACAGCTGTTTCTATTATGGGCTGTCCCCTGACCAGGCTGAATACAGGAGACAGATTGCTTTGCTGATGATGAAAAATCCCTTCAAATGAATCTCAGGTGTACGTCTTAATTTTTGTCAGATTATCTGTCCACAGTGAGTAAATACAAATGATTATAGATTATGATTTTACCTCGCGCCCTTCAGCGTCGGGGGATCTCAGAGTACCCTCATCACCGGTGAGGCATGAAAATATATATATATCACCAATAAATGTGATGCCTTTGGACTTTAACAGGAGCTCCCTACACAGCTGTGGACAATGGAAATTCTTCCCCCAACCCCCCCAACCACCACCACCCCTTCTTTTTCTTTCAAATGGTTTAGGGTCAGCAGGCTGGCCCTTCATTTATTTATTTATTTATCCAGAAAATGCTCTGGGATTTCTAATTTCCATCTGGATGATCAACGGTGACAGACAGAAAGGGCCACAGTTTAATGTCTCAATGAAAGAACTGGATGAACGATTGTCGGATGATTAATGGATCGCCGGCTGCTGAAAGATGACAGCCTTCTCATAATGGAGAGGGCTAATGTGTAATTTTCGCCCGCGCTGCAGTTTCCTTCCCTTAGCACTCAGGCATCTACGGGGTGGTTTAGATGTATTTATTTTGTTTCTTTAAGGGCAGAGTTTCTGCTTGAGTTTTATGCGGGAAAAGGCTGGGCCTCAACAAGCTTTATACAGGGAAAGGGCGGTGAGATGGGAGGCAAACAAATGTAATAAATAAACAAACAAATAAACAAATAAACAAACAAATAAATAAATAAGCAAGCAAGCTTTAGAGGAAGCCTGTCCAGCCAAAGCCCACAGGAGAGACACTGAAAAACCAATCTAGTCCAATGCTTTATTTGCTTACACCTAATGGACAGAATCTTGCCAGACTAAAGCTATAACTTCATAAGATGCTAGGTATAAGCTCAGAGATTCTAGGATGTGGCTATCCTGAACCTCTTCCCTGCTTCTCCATCCAGTCCAGGATTGTGCAGTATTTTGATCCTAGGAAAGCTCTGGGTTAACCATATCTTGCCCCTCTGCTCCTGCAGGTGGACATTCCACCCCAGGTTCAATCACCGATATTGCTGGTGTTGGGTTAAGCTCAAGCTTCAACGATGTGGAAACATTTAGCCAGAGATCCACTCTTTTTTGCTTACATGTAACAGACAAACTCTTGCCAGAGTAAACCTTTACTAGTCTCAACTAAAGAATATACAGTGGGAGATTCTAGGGAGTGGCTTCCCTAAATCCCTTCTTCTGTCTCCTCTCCAGTTCTAGGTTGTGCTGCTTCTTGTCTCACCCCTCTTTCTGGAATGTGCTCGCCCCTTCCTTCCTTCCTTCCTTCCTTCCTCCCTCCCT
>NW_015388529.1:190369-193440 GCF_001527695.2 Protobothrops mucrosquamatus
ATGCACCCCAAAGAGAAAGTGGGATCAGGACAGGGAAATGAATAGACTCATGACAACCAGACCCTTGACATCACTTCATTTAAATGTAATTAAAAATAAATCGAATTAATATGATTACTTCCCATGTATGTAATCAATTTTCACTCCGTCACATTACAGATTACAGTTCAGTTAGTGGCTTCATTGAAGGGTTTTGATAGTCAAACCTGGACTTGAGAGCTCAGGTTTTGCTTCTCTGGTAGGTATGTTGTTGAGCTACAGTAGGTTTAACTCTTCCAGGTGGGAAGAGCAAAGAAACCCAGCACTCCGAAGAAACCCAATTACATTTCTTCTAGATCACATCTAAGATCACTGCAGTTACCCAGAGCTTGAGGAATGATTTAGAAAAGGTATTTCTGAGCATATGAACCTAGCAGCTTTCCATATCTTTTTAAAGCAGCTGCATCTTTTGTGGAAGATCGGGCGGCTGACCTTTGCAGCTGCCATGTGACTTTGGGAAAAGATGTGACTACCTTAAAGAATACTACATGGAGCTGCATTCACATGCCGTGTACTCTGAAACATATTTGCAAATTATTTCTAAAGTCTTGCACAGCCTTAATGCAGCCTAAGAGAATGTTTAGTTTTTGTTCTCCATTTTCCTGATTGTGAGGAGGATTGCATCTACAGCATAACCACGGGAGCTTTTTGAGAAGTTTAAATGCTCTCTCCCACCCCCACTTTAAAAACTTTTGTCTGTGTGTATACATCTCTGTGTGAATTCAATAAGAACATTAAACATTCCTCAGTGCTCTTTGGAGCATTCCCCAGGAATCTGAGACTAGTTAATGGAATTGGTTCCAAATGCGCTTCTTAAATTTTCTAACAAGTTATGTCAGTTAGAGAAGTTGGGTGAGTGATTCATCTGACTTTTTCCAAGAAAAAGATTTTCTTTAGCCATTTCTTGATGAAAGGAAGCTTCAATTCATTCCCCAAATAGAACTTTTACGTTTCTCCTTCTTCCATCTTCAATCAATCAAATCTTTATTTGTCAAGCATGGATAATCACGAGTCCAGGCAGTGCAAATGAAGATAAAGGTTTATTGCAACCTTAAGCTTTCTACAAGAATCTGAACTACTGACAGTCAAGGCAAATTGGCGGCAGATAAGGAATTCAAGGAGGGCTGGACTTAGATCTCTTGTGAGCAGGAAGGGAATTGAGACTAATGACATGTTTGACCCCTCTCCCAGGTTCAGGATGGTCCTCTCTTACATCATTATGGTCATAGATAACCTTGTTTTTAAATAAGTACAAGGACAAGTCACCACCAAGAAGAATTTCATTAAATGAGAACTCGTCCCCTTTCTATGAATTTTTCAAGGTTTTTCTTCAACTAAAGGGGGAAGAAAAGACAGAGGAATTCCTTTGACAATAATCAGCCCTTCTGAAAATTGTAGACCATGAAATAGAAGTCAGCCTATGGTGGTCTAAAGAAAGTTCTATCTTGTCAGGAAAAATAAAATAAAACTAATCCAATTAAAGCAACAGCTCACCAATATTTTTATTGGTTTCTGCTACTAATTCTGTTGTTGTTTTGTGCCCCAAATTCAACCTCATTTATCTTGGCTTACTTCCTAAAACTGCATTATGGGTCATATTAGGGGTGCAAAATTAATGAGAGAGTTATTTTGCATCCAGGTAGGTTTCCTCTCTCCCATAGGACTAAAAGACCTCCAAGGTCCCTTCCAACTCTGCTACTCTGTTATACCATTTTGGTGGGTCTGCTTGCCCACTGAATCTTTTCAAGAGTTACCAAATGGCAGAAGACAACAATGCCACCTGCTGGATCAACACTTAGCTATTGAGTTGGCTTGAAATTTATGGCACTGGAGAGAGTGATGTGGGCCAAGGAAAGAGGGCAAATATACAAGCCAGTTAAGGGGTTCAAAATCAGCCTTCAGTTTCAAGAATCCCCAACAGGATTGATCCCTTTTATTAGAGGGATTTTATTTTTTCTCCTTTTCTTTTTCCCTTTCTGTTCATTATTGCATTTCGGAGCACGGTAATAATTAATGCAATAAGTTGGCAAGATGCACCAAAATATTTGTGGAATTTGAAATGTGTTTTTATTCATTCACTGTGAAGCTAGGATAGGATGTTGGGAAATCAATAGACTGGCTCAATTATCTGTAACAAAGGAAATTCGGTTTTCTTCAATAAAAATAATGTTTCATAAGAATGAATTGCCTTTTTCCATCTAGATTGTGCAAGGATACACAAATGTATTATGTAAAGCACTTTGCTTTCTACGGTTCTTTCTGCCTTCATGCATGGCTGCAATGCATTTTCAAGTTTTTGTTTTATTTGCACAAATGTACAGTGCTTGCATTGTAGATACACCTTGGGAAAAACAACATCTTAACTATGCAAACCTAGGGGCCATTCTAAGCCAACATTCTCCACCTGTTGTACTCTAGAAATTTTGAACTTCATCCCCCATAATTCCCAGCGAAGAGTTCTCTAAGAATATGCTGCTTGAAGAATATGGGAGATGATCTAGCATATCTATCTTATTTGATAGACTTCAGGTAGGGTGTTCCAAACATAATCTTTTTTGTAAACAGCATGCGCATTAAATTTGCAACATCCTATGAATCTAATAGGAATATAGGAAGTGACTTTTTCCATTTAAAACAGGAGTGAACTGTTTTTACTATCTCTTTCCTCCCTTCTCCTCCCTCCCTTCCTTCCTTGCTTCTTTGCTTCCTTGTTTCCTTGCTTCCTTCCTTCCCCTATCCCTTTCTCCCTCCTTCCTTCCCTCCCTCCATCTGTCATGTGTCTGAGTAACGAAACACTTAAAAGGACTTTCAGGCATGTTTTCTCCTAAAAGCTTTTATTAATGTTAAAGTACATCAGCACGGCATGGAGGAATGCTTAGAACTGCTTCTCTTCCGTTACGCCTAGCATTCCAGACATTGTCCACTCCCTTATTGTAGGGTCATGGCTCACATCTTCCAATCAACTTGAAAGATGTGATTTACTTCCGGTTTCTTTCTCCCGGGCTATCCTTATGCTCCTCCCTCTTTCCTAG
>NW_015388529.1:193802-196808 GCF_001527695.2 Protobothrops mucrosquamatus
GACATTGTCCACTCCCTTATTGTAGGGTCATGGCTCACATCTTCCAATCAACTTGAAAGATGTGATTTACTTCCGGTTTCTTTCTCCCGGGCTATCCTTATGCTCCTCCCTCTTTCCTAGTTGCTGGTTTAACTATATATATACCAGACAGTTCTGCACATTGTCAAAGCAAGAATATACAGTATTTGCAGCGTTGACACCATCCTTCCCTCCCACCCTCCCTTTTCCTTCCTTCCTTCCCTTCCTTCCTTTCCTTCCTTCCTTCTCCTTCCTTCTCTCCTTCCTCCCTCCCTCCCTTCTCCTTGTTCCTTCCCTCTCTCCTCCCTCCCTCCCTCCATCCCTCCCTCCCTTCCATCTTCCTTCTCATCTCCTTTCTTCCTTACCAACATTCTGTCTTCAGATATCTTCATTTTTGTTAGGTTTCTTTTTTTTATTTTTTCTTTAAACTGGCACATCCAACAAACAAGACTTTTTCTCTTCCTATGGTACATTATCGAGATTTGCATCCTATAATAACAGGAATCCAAAAACATGAGAGAGCAACCAGTTTATCCTTACATTTGGTCAGTGTTTTGTTTTATGTGGCTGTACCCTGACTATTTTTTGACTTGTTTGTATCCTACTCGATGAACGCTCCTGTCCCGTAATATTTCATTTCAGCCCAACCAGTCATTTAAACCAAGTAATGGGCTGTTTTTGCGATTGAATTGAGGGACCAGGTCTTCCATTATGGTCAGTTGTTTTGTGGATTCTTGGTACCCACCCATTTATTTTGGTTTGTTCTAATTTATATTTATCTATGGATGACAAGATGAACTTGGAAGGGAAAACCATGTTTAATGTTGCATTCCAGCTCACAGGATGTAAATCATTGTGGACTTTAAGTGCCTCCAAACCTTACTAAGCCCTTCTTGTTGAAAGACCAAAATTATTGTGTTTTCAAATGCTCTCATGGTTTTATTTATCCTTCTAAAAGTTAGTTCGTGCAAATGTACAATACTGCCCAAGAGCAGACTGTTCTTTCCTTCCCTCTCCTTACAAAGGTACAAGGTGAAACCTGATTACCTTAATTTCAAACCTTCTTACAATGAAAAATCTTCTCCCCGTTAACTTTTGTCTTGTGGGACAGCAAATTCACGGGCACACCTAGACAGCTACGTTGAGGTTTGGGACAGGAACCACCATCCCTGTCCCTTTTCCAACACCAACACAACCATAGATACTCCATTGGTCATCTCACCTCCTGAATTTGGTTGTACCTAAATTATCTGGCAGGGGGTGCTGCTGAGCAGGAAAGCTGCTTCTCAAACTTCCTTTTTGGTCTTCATGAGTCCAGTCTACGTTTTAGAAGGTATCTTCTTCTGAAGCAACTCATTATAGGTGAGATTTCACACTATGGTCCACTTAGCTCTTCAAAGGCTCAGTTCTTGATTCTTGGCATAAAATTTTCAGACTTGACTTAACTAGATTAGAATCCTGGCTAAAGACAATAATGTCACTGAGGTCCAAAGAAGTCAAAGTTAGTCTGTCTGTCTGTCTGTCTGTCTGTCTGTCTGTCTGTCTGTCTGTCTGTCTGTCTGTCTGTCTGTCTGTCTGTATATCTATCTCTATCTTTCATCTTTCATCTTTCATCTTTATCTATCTATCTATCTATCTATCTATCTATCTATCTATCTATCTATCCTATTTATCTATCTATCTCATCTATCTTTATCTATCTATCTATCCATCTATCTATCTATCTATCTATCTATCTATCTATCTATCTATCTATCTATCTATGTACCTATATCTTTTATCTATCTATCATCTATCTATCATCTATCTATCATCTAATCTCTCTTTCATCTCTCTATCATCTACTGTATCTATCTATCTATCTATCTATCTTCATCTCTCTATCATTTATCATCTATCTATCTATCTCATCTATCTTTCATCTATCTATCCAACATCTATCTATATCTATCTATCTTTTATCTATCTATCTATCTATCTATCTATCTATCTATCTATCTATCTATCTATCTATCTATCTATCTCATCTATCTTTCATCTATCTATCTATCCATCCATCTATCCTTTCTACACTTTGAGGTAATGAATACTTGGCTTAACAATGGAAATTTTGGGCTCAGTTGTGTCCATAAGTCAAGGACTACCTGTATTTGAGGTTTTTGCTAATTCCATTCTTTGCTCCTTGGCAGTATTGGGGGCTTTTAGCTCAATATCCCTTTCCACACCCCGCCAGGGACTTTTTTTTTCATAAGCAAGTTACTTGTTTGCATGTGTTTTCAACAGACGCCAGTCTATCATTTTTTATTCAATAATAATAATAATAATAATAACAACAACAACAATAATAATAACAATAACAATAACAATAACAATAACAATAACAATAACAATAACAATAATACAGTGAAGTGTATGAACTATTCAGAATCGAAAAATATATTGCATAGGTACCTAGAGTAGACTTTGGTATCCTTTTCATTATCTCTTGCTAATGCTTTCCTCAGTGTTGGTGGAAGACCTGCCCACCTCTAAGTAGGAGCGCTCCCTATAGAGAATTTTGAGCCTGTAGGAGAAATAACGAGGGGTGATAGTGTTAAGTACTCTTCTTGTAGCCGGTGGCCCAGTCTGATAACCTCAGGGTTACAATTCATGTCTGACAAATAACGATTCCATTGTGGCTTGCACCTTATGGCAAGTTAGCAAGCTTATTCATCATTGTACAACAGGCTTCTGCCAGAGATTTTGCTTACTTGCTCTTAAAGGATACACAGGGCCGTAGGTTTATCTCCAGGGCTCTCGCCCTAATAACCAATAATAAAGTGCTTAAGCTCCAAGTAGGTGGGAAAGAGGCTTTTGTTATTCTCCAACTGCACCTCGGTGCTCGCTGATAAGACAATATGTCTTTGAGAAAATGAGGGATTTGCTTCAGCTGATCCCGTAGCTGTGCCAGCAAAGATAGGATTTGCTTGGTTGGTTTTTTTTTTTTTT
>NW_015388529.1:198327-210116 GCF_001527695.2 Protobothrops mucrosquamatus
AGAAGAAGAAGAAGAAGAAGAAGAAGAAGAAGAAGAAGAAGAAGAAGAAGAAGAAGAAGAAGAAGAAGAAGAAGAAGAAGAAGAAGAAGAAGAATTTTCTGCTTGTTACAAAGAAATATATTTATATGTAAATCATCCACAAGCTTCTGGGATGGCAAGCATTAATTAGAGAGCACTAACCCGTTGAGTCGAAGGCATGGAGAAGCTGTTCCCATTTTAATAACCCAGCCAATGTGAAGTGGTTCACCATATTGTTTTCAATGTATTGGGCCACAGTGAAGAGAAGAAAAGCAGACAAGCAAGACGCACACAGAATGAATGAATGCAACCGTCCAATCCCAACTCAAGGGCATTGTGCACTTAGAATTTAGGTCTTTACAATTCTGTGTATTTCAGCACGAAGACTCAGCATGTAGTGAACAAACAGGAGATTTCGTTCCCACCTCTCATCCCATCCCCCACTTTGAAACAGGAAAACTTTTGCTCTCTGAGTCTTTGAAATCTTCTTTTTCCCCCCCTCTCTCTCTCAGAAATGAGAGCTTTTCAGTATGGTGTTGTTGTTCCCCCCCCTCCCCAGTAATGATTTCTTTGTGCAATTTCAATCAGGTTTTCGATCAGAAAGCTTTATTTCTTGCTGGTATCAGATCAAGACAAGATGCTTCCCTCAGCTTTTGTATTCCTTGATGATATTCGTTCTGTTGTTTATTTATCCCATCAGTTTTCCCAGGCAGTTTTTTTTAAACAAAAACAAAACAAAAAGACAATACCAGGATTTTCATTCTCCTTCATTTTGATTCTTTTAGGAAATGTAGAAAGTTTAATGAGGGACTCTCAATTAACAATATATGTGATTGTCAGGAAGAAGTGGGGAAGGAAAGCAACAGGAATGGTTGATCAGTATATGAGAAAGACACCATATTGTAAGGAAATGCACCAAGTCAATTCATTTTTAGGTCTATTACTATAAAGTGACCATAAAACTATCTTTGCTAACTTCTATGTGTGTCTTTATTTGCTTTTTTTTTTTGATAATGTATAAAAATATTTTGAGAAACATTCTGGACATAGTCCAAAAAGAATAATAGAGTTGGATAAACCCTAGACCTAAATTTAAGTATAGTAAATAAATAAGTAAATAACAATGTTATAGAAATGAGGAGGGGATAAGCCGCCTGGGAAAGCCAAGGGAAATCATCAAAACAATTAAAAAACAAAAATTAGAATATTTTGGACATGTGATGTGACACCCAGAAAAATACGGCATACTCCATTTAATCCTCCAGGGAAAGATTGAAGGCAAATGAGGTCCAGGCAGAAGAAGAACATCCTGGCTTCAAAATCTAAGGGACTGGTTTGGACAAAACTCAGCAGCACTTTTTCGTGCGGCTGCTGATAAAAACAGGATCGCCAACATGATCGCCAACGTCCGATAACGGATAATGGCACAAGAAGAAGAAGAAGAAGATAGATTCGCTGGATTACAGCTCGCTGCCCACCTCTGTAGTAGAAACTCTTTTTGGAAGATAGTAGAACTATGGATTGTTGGTTCACTGTTTTGATGCAAACGATCATCAACTTGCAAATATATTCATAAACTAAACAGAAAGCGATCAATTTTTTTTAAAAAAAAATTGTGAATGAACGTAAAACTGATTGCTCAGGGGATTCTACTCACCCAATTTATTTATCAGTGTCAACCTGTCTGAGCCATTACTATGAGGTTTCCACCTTCCCTCTAGACCATCTTCTGAAGAGGATTTTTCGTATCAATCAATTATGCCTCCATGATGTAAACTGAAGAAAACGAAAGCCATAAAAATGAGAAATGTTAGAGTTGTAAGTCAACAGATACAGCCTTACAGCTTCAAGGGACTTGTTCATCAACATAGTTAGGATTCCATCTAGGATGGAATATAGCTTTGGCCTTGAATAGGGAAGAGGAATGAATGAGTGAATATTTGAAGGTCCCTGCAGTTTTTACTCCACTAGCCGTAGCTGATTTTAGGGGGCGGTGCTCATCTCTGTTTCAAGGCCACTGAGTCAGCACTGTCCAAAGACATTTCCACGGTCAGGTGGCCAGCGTGATATCACAGAGTGCTGTTACCTTCCCACCGTAGTGGCACCTATTTATCTACTTGCATTTGCATGCTTTCAAACTGCTAGGTGGGTAGGAGCTGGAGCAAGGAACGGGAGCTCACTCTGTCACGTGGCACTTAGGACTCAAACCTGGACTGCCAGCTTTCCAGATGATAAGCCCAGCAACTTAACCACTGAGCTACCACGCCGCCCTGCTACAGGGAAGAGGGGTGGATTTCCTCTCCATTGCACCAGAGAGCAGGACAAGAAGCAACGGGTAGAAGCTCATCCAAGAGAGAAGTAACCTGGAACTAAGGAGGAATTTCCTGGCAGTGAGAACAATTAATCAGTGGGACAGCTTGCCACCAGAGGTTGTGGGTGCTCCATCGCTGGAGGTTTAAAACAAAAGAATTGGACAAACATTTGTCCAGAATGATATAAGGCAGTGGTGGCAAACTTATGGCATGGGTGCCAGAGGCGGCACTCAGCCCTCTCTGTGGGCATGCATGCCATCGCCCCAGTCCTAGGCCTTCATCTGGGTTTTATAAAACCTGTTCGCTTTAGGCCTCCACCGCCGTGTGCAAAAAAAAAAAAAGATTCAATCAGTCAATTTCAACTTCTCGCGGGAAAAAAAAATCTTGCAAAGTTGGAATTGATTGATTGAACTTTTTAGTCCCACCCAGTCTGCCGTTACCACCGCAGCCACACCCACCCAATGGGCCACACCCACCCAATGGGCCACACCCACCCGGCACTCAATGATGCATAAGTGGGTTTTGGGTTGCAGTTTGGGCACTCGGTCTCTAAAAGGTTCGCCATCACTGGTATAAGGACTCCTGGCTTGGGCAGGTGGTTGGACTAGAAGACCTCCAAGGTCCCTTCTAGCCTTGTGATTCTGTGAATGGTTAAGGGGGGGGGCTTTGACAAAAGACCACTCTGTCCTGAGAAATAGCAAAATCTGGGAAAGAAACTCAGAATAAGATTTTGCTTGGGATAAGGTGGGGCAAAAAAGGCACAAGGAGCTTTTGCGATTATGTTATTTTACCCTCGTACAATGAAGAACATTTCTGGGATCCCCGCTGAGCTTCTTTCTTGACCTTGCCTATCTCAGAGGGCTGACAAGATCTGGCAAGACATAAGCACACTGTCAGAAGCCACTGCTCAGCCTCATTAGCTGTAAACTCCCACAGACTCTCTTTAGAGTAACCTCACGATATGCAGCATTGTTATACATTAATTCGGAAATTGAGCAGCTTTTTGATTTCAGGACACACAGAACAATGTTGGGTTTCCCTCCCACCCTCCCAGCTCTTTAAAAATGTGCTGTCTTCAAGGTTCTCTTTAGATATATTTAGATGAGGTTGCACATTTTTCCCCCCTTTGTGAACAGGAAAGTCATGCAATTCCAACCAATGTATTACTTAATTTTGTTGTGAGTTACACAATGACAGTAAAGACATTCTATTCTATTCAAAGTGTGAGAACTTCCCTTTGACTGATCCAGCCAGAGCTATGTCATTGTCTAGTTCAGAGGTCCCCAACCTTTTGGGCACCAGGGACCGGTTCCATGGAGATAAGATAAGGTAACCTTTATTGTCATTTATTTACTGTGGGCACAATGGCACACATCAAAAATGAAATTTAGTTGCCCGCTCTCAAAATGAAACACATACATGACACATACCTAAACATACTATATACAACATATGTATAGACCCAGACCCCTATATATACAAAACAAATGAATATTAATCGCTGTCCATCTTGAATACATAACCAAAGGAGGAAGCTTGAGAGTTCACAAGGTTAATGCTGTATGGAATGACATTATGGCTGAATCTGGATGTTCTGCTACGGATACCACGAAGCCTCCTCCCAGATGGTAACAAGGAAAACAGGTCGTGAAGAGGGTGTGTAGTGTCCCGGATAATCTTACAGGCCCTGCTCAAGCAACACTTCTGTGCCATGTCCTGGATGGGAGGGAGGGAACTGCCAATGATCTTTTCTGCCATCCTCACCACTCTCTGCATCGCCTTCCTGTCTAAAGCAGGGATGCTTCCAAACCAGACTGTGATGCTGTAGGACAGGATGCTCCCGAGGTTTTTCCATGGACTGGAGAGTGCGTGGTTTTGTGTGATGCCTGAATCCCACAGATGGGACTTTGCTTGTTTGTGCAGACCAGTTGCAGGCATGCTGCGGCCCAGTACCGGTCCACGGAATGGGGGTTGGGGACCCCTGGCCTACTTAACTAATGCATTGGTGGTAGAATTTATTATTATTATTATTATTATTATTATTTTAAAAAAACTACAATTGAAACATCTCCGTGGCTGTCCAGCCTTGGCAACGTTAAGACTTGGGGACGTCAACTCCCAGAAATCCTCAGCCAGCAAGGGTGTCCAATCCCTCTGCTCACGGGTGCATGTTTTGGAGAATAGGTTTGGAGAAGATCTGAGTTTACCAGCCATTATTTTGTCATGGAACGTTTTACAGCAGGGATGTTCAACATGGCAACTTTAAGACTTGTGGACTTCAACTCCCAGAATTCCCCAGCCAGCCATGCTTTAAGATGGGTGGTCTTTAACTCAGCATGCTTCTGAAAGCTAACGAGTCCAAAATAGTTGTTCTAGTCCTCTTTCTGAGGACCAAAGAGAGGACTGTGTGTGAGTGTCTGTGTATTTGTGTGTGTGTTCGTGAAATTGAGCAGGGCCAGCCTTGCAGACCTCTTGCATGGAAATGGCATCCTTTATGAGCCTGGTCTTTGATGGGGGGATTAAGGAAAATCTTGGTTCCTTTGGTAATTTTCAAATACTACCAAGACAATGGTGCCAGCTAAGAGTGAACTAATGAGAGATTGAAACTTGGCAAAGGAAAAAAAAATGGCTTTAAAACAATCCTGATTAGTCTTTTCTCAGTTTCTTGGCGTGCAGGCAGGAACTGAGCATCCACAAAGACTCCATACTCTGGCTTCTTATTACTTGTTTGGGAGAAAGGGCTGCTTTTCAGAGAGTGTTAATTAAAAGCTTTAAGGGCCATTCAAATTCTGCCCCTAGTCCCTTGTTTCATCTATCCTTTATTTTCCATACCATTTATTTGCACTGGGAGAGATCGTCTGCTTCAATGACAGGCGTGGTGTGGATCTTTTCAAGAGCTGGCTGAGGTATTGGTGAGACCCCTCATGATTCAAAATTTTAAGTCATTTGAAAGCATTTCACACCTGTTTAAAGCCAAGCTGTTTCTCTATTAAGGGACTGTAGTCTTTCTAGGTCAATTGGTTATGGTGTCACATGATTCGTGACCTCACACATAACACAAATGTGCATCTATTGTATGCCATTGCCCCAAATGACACAATGAGTGTCATTTGGGTGATGAATCAGAGTAGAAGAATCATCAAAGAATCGAGAAGAACCATGTCTTCAGAGTGATCAGGAATGTTCGCTGAATGAGAACCTCAGAAATGTTTCTTTTCCTCTTTCAATTCTTGCAGCTTCTCAGTTCAGTCATCTAAATCTAGTTTTGGATCTGCCACTTCTGCTTCTCTCTAGCCCTGATTGACATTTGACTCTTAGCAAGAATCATAGGGCTGGAAGGGACTTTGGAGATCTTCTAGTCCAGGAGTCTTCAAACTTGGCCCTTTTATAACTTGTGGACTTCAACTCCCAGAATTCCTCATCCAGGAATTCTGGGAATTGAAGTCCACAAGTCATAAAAGGGCCAAGTTTGAAGACCCCTGTTCTAGTCCAACCAAGGCAGGCATACCAATCTGGACAAATGATTGTCCAATCCATTCTTGAGCACCTCCAGCAATGGAGCACCTACACCTTCAGGAGGCAAGTGGTTCCACTGTTCTCACTATCAGGAAATTCCTCCTTAGTTACAGACTGGATCTCCTTTTGATGAGCTACTACCCATTGCTTCTTGTCCTGCCCTCAAGTTCTAGGGAGAATAAATCAATGTCCTCTTCCTCGTGCACAGCCTTCAAGCATTGGAAAATGGCTGTCGTGTCTCTCCTAAGCCTTCTCTTCATTAGGCAAAACATATTTAGCTCCCTTAGCCTCAGTCTTTCATTGCACGATTGAGCCACCAGACCCCTGATAATCTTCATTGCTCTTCTCTGCACACTTTCTAGAGCAGGGGTGTCAAACTCAATTTCATTGAGGGCCACATCAGCATTGCGGTTGCCCTGGGGGTGGGTGGGTGGGGGTGGCCAGGGTGGGTGGGGCCTACTGGGTGGATGTGGATGGAGTGTGTGGCCTACTGGGTGGGCATGGTTTTGGCAGGCAGTGGGCGCTCTCCTTACAGCACCGAGAGGTTGAGCCGGGCGGTGCAAAGCTCGCCAACTTTGCACCTTGCTGCCTGCTGAAACTGGGCAGGCTGGGGACTAGGCAGCATCGCACTTCTCATCAGATTCGCGCTGCCCAGCTCAGCTCTTGGCACTGTGAGGAGAGCGTCCCGCTGCCTGCTGAAACTGGGCAGGCTGGGAGCTGGGCGGTCTCGCGTTTCTTTTTGGATTTGCGCCACCCGGCTCAGCCTCTCAGCGCTGTGAGGAGAGCGCCCCGCTGCCTGCCGAAACCCCTCCCCCAGAGCCCATCAAGCTGGATATGTGAAGTAGACGAGGGCCATTTGCTGGCCACTTCCAGGCAATGGTGCATTTCTTCATTCCTCACAAAGGGTGACACCTCCCCAGCATGCACCCAGGCAGTGGGGCTGACGCGGCAGGGTCTGGTTCCTTGCTGTTTCCAGATGGCCTTGTGGAGCTAAGGCTGAATGCATTTCAGCATAGATGGCCACCACAAAATTGTACATTGGCTCCCGGTGGGCCAAGGCCAAGGCAGCGGGGGCCATTCCCTCACTGTTTCCAGGATGGCTTCACAGGCCACATGAAACCACTTCTCGGGCCGCATCCGGCCCCCGGGCCTTGTGTTTGACATGTCTGTTCTAGAGCCTCTGCATCTTTTTTGCATCGTGGTGACCTAATCTGAGCTTACTTCCAAAGCACCTGTGTTCCTCCATGAAAAATGACTGACCATCGACACAATGAAAGCAGAAACTGAGAAATGAGCAGGAGGCACAAATACATGTATTGAGGATATTACATGAGACTTTTGGCCCTTAAGATTGTCTATCCATGAGGTTAACCTTAGGGGTGCTTCGAATTTCTTTCCCAGGTGGAAGGTATTTTTTTAATGGTGAAAAAAAATGTTTTTGCCTCCGTTGTTTTATCTCTGTTTCCATCAGTTACTGTCTAAAGTTTTGCCGCGGGTGAACAGATCATGAAGTTTTTCGTCTCTGTGTTGGCGCAGTTACCCAGAGTTCCTAAATGTCAATAAAAATATTATTTAGAAAGAAAAAGAGAGGAAAGGGGAGAAAAAAGAACTTCTCTTTTGTCCAACTTCCCCTGGCAGGGCCCAACAGCTGTAAGCATAGCTAGGCTACCTTTTAACTTAATTGGTTTTTAAAGCAAAGAGTGAATTACATTAAGTGTAATTCAATTGTCATTGGATCTTAGTGAGTTTGAGGTGGCACATTTGCCATAGGGTCTTTAGTTCAGAGGCTATCGCAGGATGCAATGCAGAAATGCATTTACTCCAGAGTAATCCAGAAAAATCTCTCTCTCCCTTCCCTTCTCCCTTTTCAAGAAGAGCAGACATACATTTACTTTTCTGGAGGACTGATGAGATATTTAAGGTTTATAGACGTCTATTTATTCACCAACTACTTCTTTTTGGAGTAAACGACATTACTTGACATCAGAAAAAGCATGTCTACTCCAACCCCCTGCTCAGGCAGGAAACCCTATACCATATCGGTCAAATCGTTGTCCAATCTCTTCTTAAAAACTTCCAGTGTTGGAGTATTCACAACTTCTGGAGGCAGGTTGTTCCACTGATTAATTTTTTTTTATAATATATTTTATTAATTTTTTAACATGGTCACCTTAATATTCGGTAAACAGTGTGTTGTCTGGGTTTACATTTAAAAAACATTTGCTAACAATTGGTTTCTATAATTTCTATATGTCAGAAAATTTCTCCTTAGTCCAAGGTTGCTTCTCTCTTTGGTTAGTTTCCCTCCGCTGCATCTAGTTTCAATCAACACCGTTGTGTCATCCATCGTGCCCGTAGACTATTCCATGCATTGCCTTTTCTGGTTTAAACTTCTTACCTGTCTCTTCTTAAGCATCTCAAAAAATCTTAAGAGCCATGGCGGCGCAGTGGTTAGAATGCAGTATTGCAGGCTAATTCTGCCCATTGCCAGCAGTTTGATTCTTCCCAGCTCAAGGTTGATTCAGCCTTCCTTCCTTCCATGGCCAGTAAAACGAGGACCCAGATTCTTGAGGGCAAGATGCTGACTCTGTAAACCACTTTGAGAGGCCTGTAAAGCACTGTGAAGCGGTATATAAGTGCTATTGCTATCTCATCAGTCCATTCAGCCCTCAACTGTGACCCATTCACTCTTTCAGTCATTCCTTCTCTCTGTATGGCCAAACCGCTGCGATGTATTTGCTGACTTTCTACAACATTTATAGGGATATATGGCATGTGTTCCGTGACCTGGAAACATTTACAGCATAGGATGGAGAAGGACATAAGGGAATGAAGTCATTACTTCCCCAAAGTAACTGGGCTTAAATTCTTCAGCTGTTCTTGCTTTGTTTTTAATGCTTGATACAGTAACCACAAACATTCCTCTGTACTAACTTAAGACAATTATTTGCTATTTTAAAAAATTGAGGAAAAGGAAGATTGGTTTATGGGCCTCTTCAGCTCGAGAAGATGTGGACAGAATTCAGCTCCTAATATCGGCCATCTGTTTTTATTGGAATTTGAAATCCATTAATTGAAATTAAATGCAAAGATGTGGCTCAAAATAGACATGTCAGCAGAATTAAGTGGTGGATAGCAGAACCAGGTTTGCAGTTCTTTAACCCCAAAAACTACATCTAACTCACAATCTAATTTATTTTAAGCTATTATTTTGTCTTGAAATCAGCTGGAAGGGAAAAACCCACACAGCTCTATTAAACCAATAACAGAATAACTTTTGCTAGTCTATACATACTACAAGAAGTATAAAAAAAAAACCCTGAAAGCTGTAAATTGGCTTTTGTCACGGAAATTTAATTTATTCCTACAAATAGGTACAAAGAATAATAAATTACATTTTTGAAGATCAATAAATTAAGAATATTCTCTCCCAAGGACTGCTAAAAATCAAATGTAATTACATAAATGACTATATTAGAAAATGACTAACAGGAATGTGGTTAAACTATCCATAGTCAAATTAGAGCTAACTTGTCTTCCATTGTCCTAAAATCTGATTGTCTATGTTTCATTTTATGAAAGCCTAGAGCGGGAACAATTTAGTTCTAATTGTACTTCCCTGTTTTTCAAATGTGACTATTTTTAATAGATGTCATAATCATGGATTATCTGAGAGCTTTTCAAATGCTAATCTATTGTTCAATGTGCAAATTATTATTTTTAAATGACTCTTATTTTTACATATACCACGTAAGTACCATACATTCATATGTTGTTGTTTTTTAAAATCTTGATTGTAGATAGATATGCCAAAATGCTTAAATGCTACACAGAAACCATGATTGTTGTTGTACTTTGTATTATTTTAATGTGCTCAATGTTTGTAGCATCTGAGCTGAGTTAGTCATGATCATCCAGGTTTGCAACAAAAGAGAACTAACCACCAAAATAGTGAACGGCTATAGAAATGAAAAAAAAAAAAAAAAAAAGCACCAGCATCTTTTATCCAGAGTAAAGGANAGGGATAATTTTAAAAGTATTTAATTCAAAACACAGCTTGTAATATTTGGTTTTAATTTGGCTTTTATCGGGGTTTATTTTCTGTATTTTTGTATTTTGTAATTTTTTGTATTTTGTGTTTACTATTTGTTTTTAATATGCTGTGAACCGCCCTGAGTCCTATGGGAGAAGGGCGGTATACAAATTAAAATAATAAAAAAAATAATAAATAAATAAATAAGGTGGGTGTGGCCTGCGTGGGCCACATCCTGCCTGTGGGCCGCGTGTTTGACCTGCCTGCCGTAGCTTATCCTAGATCTCATCTGTGGAGATTCTCAGTCATCCGGGTCATGGTTGTCCCATTTTCAAAAAGCAGCTGGGCTTTCTTTATTTTTCCTTGAAGATCTTCAGTCCGAACTGAAGAAGCTTCTTGGATAAAAAGCGAAACACCTTCAAGGAAAAACAAAGACAATCCAGTTGCCTTTTGAAAAAGCAGCTTTGGGACCTAGATCTCATCCTGATGGGGACTCCTATTTAAAGTCAAGCATTCTGGTATCTCATTGACACTCTATTGTTTGCTGTCTTGAACAAAGAGAATCTTAGTCGAGAAATTGTTAAAATCTGTTTTTATATCCATCCAGCAGAGCTGATGTATAATGTCTATTCTATATTTTTGGCCTTAAGTGGATTCAAGCGTTGGGGCTGTAAAGATTTTTCTTCTTCTTCTTCTTCTGACTACAATATCCCTGTAGAGCAGGTTCTCCCCGTATGAAAAAATTTCCCTCCTCTTTTTATTTTAAAGTTTATAGAAACAGTTTTATCTCTAAAGAGCAAATAACACCTAGAACTCACAACAGATGCCAAGGAATGTTGCTGTTTTGATTTCTAAAAATAAAAATTCAATGGGGTTCAATAAAATGTGGAAGCCGTTTTCCTCTGTGGAAATTAAAAGAACCCAAGAAAGGGTAGGGAGATTGTGACCTTCCTAATTAAAGCTGTAGCAACTGCAGGAATCCGGTTTTTACAACCACCTCGGTCTTGCTGTGCTGAGAACAAAAGCTGCCTCCCATTAATATTTCATTTTCTCTTTTATGCCATTCTAACAATGCTCCGTGTTCTGTCGAAGCCCTGGAAAGACATGCAGAGCTATGTTAGTTACGGTTTAAATAATTGACGTCCTGATTGTGTTGTAGCTTCTGAATAGTACGTGGCGTGTCAGTAACTCTACGTATAATTATCTTCATTGATTGCTACACTTTTGGTAGAGGTGACAAAGAGCATCATCAGGGGTGGTAGACCCAGCAGAAAAAAAAGAGAGAGAAATGAAAGGTTTGTCTGCCAGATGACATGGGGTGGCTTTTGCTTCTTCTTAATAAGGTAATTTATGGCCCACATCAGAAGTCGGGACGTTGCTGGTGTGGTTACTTAATGTTTAATGACCATGGAGAAATCTATCACTCTGGACAACTGGGCCTTTTAAGAAATTATGAGTGTTCTTAACCCCGGAGGAGATATAGAGCATCAATGTCTCCAACAACCTGCTAGTCCAGGGGTAGTCAACCTTGGCTCTTTTATGACTTGTGGACTTCAACTCCCAGAATTCCTGAGCCAGCCATGCTGAGGGGAAAGGGAGAGGTTTCTAAGTTGAGCCATGCTGGCTCAGGAATTCTGGGAGTTGAAGTCCACGAGTCATAAAAGAGCCAAGGTTGCCTACCCCTGTGCTAGTCTAAGGCTCAGGTCTGGGCTGCAAAAATCTAGATCACCACTAGATGGGAGCAAACAAATTCAGCAGACTTTAGCTTTCTCCTGCCATCTAGTGGGCATTCTGGAGATTTGCTGCCTGGTTCTGGTAGCCCTATTTATCCCTGCAGATAACTCTAAGGTCAGTAGAAGTATTGTACCCATTGACATCAAGTTTCATGTTGGGAAGTGTGGAGATGACAT
>NW_015388529.1:210434-217934 GCF_001527695.2 Protobothrops mucrosquamatus
GAGGAGGAGGAGGAGGAGGAGGAGGAGGAGGAGGAGGAGAAATGTTTTAATTTTCTCGGCAAAGGACTATGTCTTTCTTACCTAAGTAAATTATTAAGCTTGGGACTTGAAGATTAAAAACTCTATCGGCCCGAAAATTCATGTCTTGCTGTACTTTCCTGATAATTGAAGGAAATTATTTATGTTGCATACTTTAATATTGTTTCAGGTTGAGATTAAAAGAGGGCTTTGAAATGGAGAGGACCGGGGGGACCCAACTAACCAAAACGTTCTGCCTTGTCCTTCAATTTGCAACTTTCTCTACCGGCTTCCCCATTGATTTTGCTTGTCGGAAACCAACTGCGAAGGTCACAAATGGTGACCACAGGACAGACGGAAGCTGTCATAAATGTGTTTATGCACATAAATGCACAATAGTTGCCACGTGCCCAAATCACAATCCTGGGACGCTGCGAGGAGTGTAAATCCCAAAGGTGCTTTTTTTTCCAAACGGCAACTGGACTGCCTTGGTTTTTCTTTGAGAAGATTTCGCTTCTCCTCCCAGAATCTTCTTCAGTTCTAATTAACTGGAGGGGAATGGAGAAATGGAAAGATCTTTTTTTTTTTCCTCTGAAAATGATTCGATCCTTCTACAGGTCGTCTTCAACTTATCGCCATTCATTTAGTGACCGTTTGAAGTTACAACGGGGCTGAAAAAAGTGACTTATGACCCATTTTTCACACTTGCGACCATTGCAGCATCCCCGGGGTCATGTGATCAAAATTCAGCCTCTTGACAACTGGCCCATATTTATGACGGTTGCAGCATCCCCAGGGGGGTCACGTGGTCCTCCTTTTGCAACCTTCTGACAAGCAAAGTCAGTGGGGGAAACTGGATTCACTTAACAACCGGGTTACTAACTTAATAACAGCAGTGGTTCACTTAATGAATGTGGTAAGGAAGGTCATAAAATGAGGCAAAACACACTAGCAACAGAAATTTTCGGCTCAATTGTGGCCGTAAGTCAAGGACCACCTGTGTTCCCTTCCAGTCAGTTAGAACCGAAGAAGCTTCTTGGATGAGAAATAAAATGTTTTCAAAGAAAAAAAAAACCAAGACAGTCCAATGGAAAAAGCACCTTTGGGACAACCCTGACCTGGACGATTGGATGGTTGAGAATCTCCACAGATGGTGGTGAACGTGAGGAAATGTCATAAGTCTTTTATTTCCTCATTGTCATCAAGCATTGATGGAAAAGATGCTCTGTTGGCCACGAATCAGCATTTTGAATTTACTCGATTAAGACGTTAGCCCTCTTTGAGGAGTTTTTAAAAACCCTTCCGAAGGGGCTCTTCCACGTGTTTCCTTCGTTTCATGGGGAGTCTTGACATTCCCCAATTCTTTTTCTTGTTCTGTCGCAACTTCCTTGAAGACAGCCTTGAATGTTTAATTATTTACTTGACAAATGCAAGACATTGTCATGGTGTTTGTAAAAACAACAACGACGTGTCTACGCTATAAGTTGGGGAAGGCGGGAAAAACCAAAGGCCCAACAGAACATTACTCGACTCTTGACAAAAGACGAAACAGAGCAAGATCCTAACAAAGCTGTGAGAGAGTAGACAAGCGAATATTCAATGTCCATGGGGAATAGCACACCAAAATAATAAGATAATTTAGCATTCTGTATGAAAAGGCATACCTGAAGCAATGCAATTGTTGTGGGATTGTTGTTGGATTCCCCCCCCCCCCCATTTGCATTGAAGATAATGGTTGGATTGCTTTGCTGGTAGATTCAGTTGAACTAAGGAATAGTTTGCATTAACACTTGTGGAAGAAATGTTGATGATTATCCATTCAGTCGTCTCCAACTCTTGGCGATTCTACGGGCCAGGTCTCTCCACATCTTCTGATCTTGCATTACATCTTTGAGTTGTTCTATGATGCTATGTTTTGTGTCAGCTTTGATGAAGTCCAGCCATCTTGTCCTTTGTGGCCTGGTTTCCTTTTATTGCTAAGAACCATTAAAGAACAGAATAGAATAGAGCTGGAAGGGGCCTTGGAGGTCTTCTAGTCCAGCCCCCTGCTCAAGCAGGAGAACCTATACCGTCTCAGACAGGTGACTGTCCAGTCTCTTCTTAAAAATCTCCAGTGATGGAGCGCCCACGATTTCTGGGGGCAAGCTGTTCCACTGGTTGATTGTCCTCACTGTCAGGAAGTTTCTCCTCAACTCCAGGTTGCTTCTCTCTTTGATCAGTTTCCAACCATTGTTTCTTGTCCTTACATCTGGTGCTTTGGTGAACAACCTGGCCCCCAAATGTTAGCCTATTTAACAATCACTTATTTGCTTTGGCTGTTAATTATTCATCCTTTGGAGATGATCATGTTGCGTTAGTACTTTGGGCCTTTATCTGAAAATTAGAATTAGAGGAGAATGAAATTTTATGCCGTGGTTTTTACTATAGGGAACATCCTTTGCCCAAAGGGAGGCTGACCCCAACCCTGTTGGCCTTCAAGAAGGACTTTAAATCATGGTTTTCATCAATAGGCCTGAGGATTCCATGATAGAGGGAACCTGGAAGATGGTTACAGGAGGGTTAATTGGGATGCAGACTCGGGATGGGTGATTTTTTTTTTAAACCACTTTTTAAAACAAACCTTAATTTATTTTGTTTGTATTTCTAATTGGTCTTTATCTGTTGGTATTGGTTTAGTGTCTACACCACCCAGAATCACTACATGTGATGGGCATTTATATAAATGTGATAGATAAATCAATGAATCAAAGCATGTGTCCCAAATTAAAGCAGATGGTTACCTTGTGAAATATTTGTGGATTTTGTTACGGTTTTTCAAAAAGGCAAAGACTCCCTAAATGCCAAGTGTGTCCTGCATATTGTCATGTAAGGGGGTTTTTTTTGGCAGTTCTTCCAGTATGTTTCCCAACTTCTCATTTTAGTCCATTTCACATGTCCTGGTAGTGTATCATCCAGGTTCTAATTAAGCCTGACTGTGTTCAGCTTTTCTGACACTGGTGAATAATCATAACAGAATAACAGAGTTGTAAGGCCATCTTGTAAGTCATCTAGTCCAATTCCTTGTATAAGCAGGAGACCCTACACCATTTCTGATAGATGGTAGTCCAGTCTCTTCTTGAAAGCCTCCAGTGATGAAGCTCCCACAACTTCTGAAGGCAAGCTATTCCATTGGTTGAAAATGACAGAAGATTTCTCCTTATTTCTATGTTTAATTTCTCCTTGATCAGTTTCCATCTATTGCCCCTTGTCTAGCCTTTGGATGCTTTGGAAAATATGTTGTCCCCTCCGCTCTGTGGCAGCCCCTCAAATATTGGAACACTGCTATCATGTCACCCCTGGTCCTTCTCTTAACTAAACTAGCCGTGCCTAGTTCTTGCAACTGTTCTTCTTATGTTTTAGCCTCCAGCCCCCTAATCATATTTGTCGCTCTTCTCTGCACTCTTTCTAGAGTCTCAATTGGTGAAAAATGATTACATGTTGCAACTATCCATAATTTCATATTTGTAGCTCTGTTGACCTCTCCAGTTTACATAGGAAGCAGAGACACGTGCTAAAATTTCAAGGTCTAGGAACAGACACAAATTCAGTTTAGTATTTAAACGATATGAAATTTCACAAATTTAACACGTTTCTTTAAAAACAGAGACAAAAGTTAACATGAGAGTGCTTGAAGGTTGTTGTTGTTTTTTTTCAAATGACTACCAGAAAAATCTGGGAGTTTTTCCTACAGGAACCCAGCACAATCTAAAGCCGGACTGGACTCCATTGGTGAAACTCCACCAGAACGATAGCCCTATAAAACTATTATACATAATAGCGCGACTTCTTTGGGCTTGCTGGCAAGAAACTTTCAAAGGCTGAGAAAGTTCCAGGCAAATATTCTATGTGAGGCATTTGCCAAGAGGGATAATGAAAGCTTCAGCATCTATTTCCCCAAAGACGTTTGTTCATCAAGGGTTGCCTTTTTTTCTAAATTCTTTTGCTGAGAAATAACTGTCGCCTCTCCCGTTATTGTCACGGTGTACTATACAAAACAAGAGAAACAAAGAGAAGAAGCCAAAAGGAAAAGAAAGAAGAAAAGTCTTGATAGTGGTGTTTTTTGTTTTGTTTTTTGTTTTTTAAGGAAAAGTGAAGGGGGAAAAAAAAAACCCCGACTTCTGGTTTTGGAAGGAAGAGAAGGGCCAACTTTTTATATTAGAGTAACAGCTTTGAGATCAGCAGCTGTGGGATTACATGGCAGAGGTTTGTAAAAAAACGAACAGAATCAATCGCTGATGCTGTTCAAGAGAAAGGAAAAGAAAGGACAGCTAACTAGGCCAGATTGTAACAGTTCTGCAAGCAGCCACATTGCTCACCTTACAACAGCGCAACCCTGCAAATTATTAAATAATAAATCACAAACTGTCGAACAGACTTGGGTGGACAGAATGCGTTTGACTGTAAAGCAGACAGAGGGCTATGAATTATTCACTTCTCAAGCAAAGATAAAACAAGCTGGGAAGAAGTGAGAGAAATTCTTCCAAATCTTTCCTCTGTGTGTGTGTGTGTGTGTGTTTGTGTACGTATGCCTGTGTGCACATTGCATGCATGTGTTGGAGAGGAAAGAACTTTCAACAGATAGAGTTGGAACTAAAATGAAGGAAATTGCTACAATGGAGGAGAAATACTGATGGAAAAGAAAGTGCCCTGGAATTAATAAGTAACATCTGAAAGTGTAACACCCATGCAAACGTGTGTGTGGAACGCATGAGCTGTGAGCTTGTGTTGTTGAGCATGAGTTGGGGTAGGGTGGCTTCTCTTGATGCTTCATCAAAGCAAAATGCCTCTTTGAGACTATGTATTCCCATAAAATATATTTGCTTACAGGTAATCCTTGACTTACAATCATTCGTTTATAACATCACTGAAAAAAGTGACACTCAGTGCTCACACTTATGACCATTCCGGTATCTCCACAATCATGTGATCACAGAGGGATAGCTTCAGAATCATGTGAAGTGATAGAACCACTTTATACTGCCCTGGTGAGGCCACACTTGGAATACTGTATCCAGTTCTGGTCACCCCGGTGCAGAAAATATGTTGAGACCCTAGAAATTGTGTAGAGCAATAAAGATAATAAGGGGCCTGGGAGCTAAACCGTATTATCAATGATTGAAGGAACTAGATATGTGTAGCCTAACAAAGAGAAGGACCAGGGGTGATATGATAGCAGTCTACCAGTACTTGAGGGGCTGTCACAGAGAAGAGGGAGTTGACCTATTCACCAAATGCCAAGAATGCCAAGAAGATCATGAAAGAGCAATCCAACCTAGAATTAAGGAAAAGTTTCCTGACAATGAGAACAATTCATCAGTGGAACGGTTTGCCTTCAGAAGTTGTGGATGCTCCATCACTGGAGGTTTTCAAGGAGAGACTGGACAGCCAGTTCAGAATGATGTAGGGTCTCCTGTCTGAGCAGGGGGTTGGACTAGAAGAAGAGACTATAAGGTCTCTTCCAACCTTATTATTTTGTGTCCTATATTCTATTATCAAAATCTGAGCGCTTGAAGGCCAGCCTGTATTTACAACAATTGCAGTGTTCTGGGGTCATGTTAAGGAAGTACGTGGACAAAGAACTTGCGAATTGCAAAAACTGCTAACAGGCAGATATTCATCCTGAAGATAGAAAGATAAAGAGAAAATGATTACTTTGTTTTGCTAAGTAATTGATCAGGGTGATCTGTTTGAGTTCTTTTTTAGGGATTCCATACCATATTTCATTAAGAATTCCAAGGCCACCACATAATTCAACAATGAAGAAGTATGATTGTGAATCATAACAACAGTAGATGGATCTTCAATCTAATTATCACCAGTGAAAAAGACTTTTGCTTTGGAATATCTATCTTCTTTTCTTTGGCTGGAAATCCTCGTCTCTCCCCTTTTCTCCTCTTCTTAACATCTGAATTCTGAGGTGGTTTTGTCAATTAGCGAATACATGAATCTGAACTGATTATTTATAAAATATTTTACAGGAGAAGTTGTCTCAGACCATTGGAGAAATCATTTTTCTGGAAGGATAATATATATATATATCACATTATGCATCGGACTTACTTGAAAGTCTATGAAATTAGATTTTTAAAAAAAAAAATACAATCAGAATAAAACTTAATGACATGCTTTTTCACTGATGTTTAATTCAGAAAGGAAGTTAATGAAAACTTGCCTGCCTTAAACAGAAGAAAGGGGAGGACTCCTTTGCTCTTAATAAGTTGTTTAAACTGAATTTCATAATGAAAAGCTAATTTGCCCGTAGCCACCAGAAAAATTTAAAATACCTTTAAATTATTGTGTACTTTTTCAGAGTACCAAGTGCTATGTGACTTGTTTTAAAAAGACAAGCTACCCTTAGGCAAAATGAGACTATCTGATCAAGTTTAAATTCTAGATGTCATCAGGGGCAGATTTCATAAATGACGCTAAATATGGTTATGATCTTGAAAGGTGGGGATAATTTGAGCATAAAAATTGAATTGTCCCATTTAATTGCCCTAAGGTGGATGGACATAGGTGCCCCAGGATTTGGGGGAGTTTAATCTAATCCACCATGGTCAGCTGAACCAAGGATTGACCGATGAGTTAAAAATGAGGATTATATGGTTTGTCCAACGTGCCTTGACCTATTGTCAACCCTGATCACTTCAACATGAGATTTTTATTATTATTTCTTCAGGTCATCAGAAGAACAAATGGAAGCAAGTGTGGAGAAAAGAGGGACAGCTTCCAACTTTCTTTCTGAAAAGTCTCATAAAGATTGTGGAAGGATTGACCAAACTCAGAAGCTACCTGAGCAGTAAACATTAGGAAAAAATGTTGCTTTGGTCGGACATGTTGTGCCGAAGACAACCGACTTCTCCTGAACACCCTAAACCATCTACTATCTCAGCTGTGGATGATCATTATTATCAACACTGAGGTAAAATTCAGCCACAACTCTAGTCAGCTTCTGACTGAAAAGGGTGCCATTTTGTTTTTAGATTGTTGGGGTGTTTTTTGACCCCAAACTCCATCACTTCATTCCACAAAATATTTTAATCTGGCCCCATTAAAAAGAGAAACCATGTCTGGCCAAAAGATTTAAAGAAGATTCAGGCTATTGTTTCAATTCTCCTTTATATTTTTCTCTAGATGATGAGCTATAGTGCAACGTCAGTGAACCCAAAGTTTTTCGTGTGACTCTCCTGTATAAAGAAAGCTTGAGCTGAAATCTTAGAACAACAGCAACAAATAGCAATAAACTTTCCTTTATTCCTGTCTTCTCAACAAATCATCGTATGTTCTTTGAATGCCTGGAGCTTAAGAACAGGAATTTTGACTTTTTTTTTTTAAAGAGAAGATATCTGGACCAAATTGGGATTTTGATGGATTCTCTGACACACAGATTTTTTTTCCCCAAAATGAAACTAACTTGGTCTGTACTTCTCAAAAGTGAGCATG
>NW_015388529.1:223575-244155 GCF_001527695.2 Protobothrops mucrosquamatus
AGGCAGACGGAATGTTTAAGACATGAACTTTTTCAAGAGGCAACTGGACTTTCTCTGTTTTTCCTTGAAGACGTTTCGCTTCTCATCCAAGAAGCTTCTTCAGTTCTGACTGAATCTGACTGAATTCTGAACAAGGAAAAAACAAGGACAGTTCCGCTGTCTCTTGAAAAAGCACCTTTGGGATGTGTGTCTCTAATTTTCAGGCAGATCCGAGACAAGCGTTTCCCCAGAAATAACCTGCGGAGGTTTCATATTTGCAAATATTTCTTAACTCTAGATGGAGGTGCATTTGACAGCGAACATCCACTCCGGAAATGTATGCACACGTGACACATGTGAAACAACTCTGCTTTTTATTTGTGCCGCTGTATTTCATTGGTCACATCATGTCATAAAACTACATGTGACTAAACAAATATTCTCATCATTACAACAGGCTTTGCTTTGAAGCTTCGGGACAACGGCTTATTGATTACAGATTTTTGCCTAGAAGAGTTCATAAAATTGGAACCACAGAAACACACACACACACACACACACACACACGAATGAATGCACATACAACTGTTCGCATTTCAGTCTGCTAGAAAAATAAAAAGCATCTCTTCTTCTTATGACTGGGAAAAAGAGTCCTCTGTGTTTTTGCATTTCCTACGGCTTTGAAAATAAAATTCAGCTTTAATTGCTGCAGTTGGTACAAAGGTTTGTTTTAGAAAGCCTGGTCACTAAACGAAAAGAAAAAGCAGGAAGCTGGGTTTGCATTATTCTTTCTTTACAAACATGGTTAGCTTTCCAAAATCGGCTTGCAGTTTTGGGCAATGTACTGACCTCCTATGTTTCGTACTGGGAAAATCAACTATAAAGATCATTGACCAGTTCATCTGGGCCATGTTCCCACCGAGATCTGTTCAAAGCTCTGAGAATATGCTTTTCGTAATATGTACGCTTTTAGAGCCCTGTTTGTGCTTTTTGAGCCCGTTTATGTGCTTCGTATTTGAAAATAATGGAAACTCAGTGTGGGTTGCTTGAAAATGTGGCACATATGTGTCTTATTTCCAAATAATCAGCAGTTTTGGACTAAAGCTTTCAGGTAGCTATGCATCAGCAGATCTTTACATTTTTCCCTGATTTCTTTTTCTCCATCCCCTTTCCAGTAATTAAAAAAAAAGTGTCAGGGAAAAGACCATTACAGTATGTCATGAAATCTCTCTGAACTACCTATATTTACCCCTGAAAGTGAATTCTTGATAAGACCTTGGATATCAAAGAAGCAATAGATCAAAGCGGTTTTAATAAGCAACCTAGTGTTTGTAGAACCTGTACTTTCATGTCTCCTGTTTTGTTCAAGTTTTTAATTTCACTTTCTCGCCACAGAAGGCACTTAAGATAACCATCAATAACCATATTGTCATGCTGAATCCTTTGATAATTTAACGTGTACACCTTAGTGAAACAAAAATGCTTTCCTCCCCCCCCCCAAACCTGGTAGCATTTGGACTTCATTGTGTTTTTTTGCACGAAATTAGATTTTTGTCTGAAGATCTCCCCCTTTTGTGGTCTGCATTTTCCGTGCTTAAAAAATGGATGGCGATGAAATTTTGGGGTGATTCCACAATACGCATGCCTGCGGTATGGGTGTGCGTACAAACGGGCACACCTGTCTGTGTTTTACACCGCTTCTCTCTTGGCTCGCTTTTGGATAGTCTGTTTGGAAGTTTGGAAGAAAATATTGGCATTAGGTCCCAAATACCAAAGGAAAATATAATTAGCAGGTTCCTTATGGAGAAAGTACAAGCAGTCCTCAACTTACGACAACAACTGAGCCCATTTTGCAACCCTTTCTTGCCACAGTTGTTAAGTTGTTAAGTTAGCAACACGGCTGTTATGTAAATCTGGCTTTCCCATCGATTTTGCTTGTCAGAAGATCACAAAAGGGGATCACATGGCCTTGGGACATAGCAACCGTCATAAGTATGAACCAGTGGCCAAGCGTCTGGATTTTGATCACCTGATCACCGGGATGCTTCAAAGGTTGTTAATTGTGAAAAACGGCCCTGAGTCATTTTTTCAGTACCATTGTAACTTTGAACGGTCACTTAATGTAAGTCGAGGACTACCTGTAGTAAATAATTTTTTGTCCCCACTAAACATCTCTAGGCTTCTTTAGAAAGGGAAAAATAATCTTGTCAGTCTTCTAGGAAGTCAATGCTTAGTGTGCTAATCTTATTAAGACAGTCCAGGCTACTCATCCCATTGGATTGGCCTGTATCATCCTTATTGCCAGAGGAGGCATGCTGTGGGCCTCGACACCCAAGTGTTTCAGCTGGTGGGGTCCAGAAGGAGGGCCTTCTCTGCTGAAGAACCTGCCATCTGGAAGATCTTGCCCCTCCCGGATTGAGGTTGATACCAACCCCCCAACTATCCCTAAGAGCCTAAAGAGCTGGCTCTGCCAGTTGTCTTGGGGCTCTAATGAGGGAGCATCACAGCAGAGCTGGTTGATCCCATTTTCTATTTCTTGACCCACAACTTTTGTTCCACCGATTAATTCCAAGAATTGATCTAAAAGATGATTCAACCAAACTGAGGGTTAACTTGAAGCTGTGCATAGCCAAAGACAGGGATGTCCAACCTTCCCAACTCTACCACCTGTAGACTTCAACTCCCAGAATTCCTGAGCTCAGGAATTCTGGAAGTTGAAGTCCACAAGTCATTAAGTCGCCATGATTGCCCAGCTCTGGCCTAAGAGCTCTTCTGAAGGCTGAATGGGGTGAGGTTTGTAATGATGATAGTTAAACAGCTAGGAGTCTACAAGGGGTCCATACCATGTCCCATTTTCCTGAAGTACTCAGTGGTGATACACCTTCAGTTCATGTGGCCCAGATACTGTCCCTAGCAAGACATATACCAGATCGGGGGCAGGATACATTTTCTTTTATGAATCAGATGTCAGAGAAATATGATAATAGCCAGAAGGTGGGGCAAGGACATTACTTTGATCACAAACGTAGGTAAGCTTGGATGAAAATTAGATGAAGGCTATTTCCTTCTTGTTTGAACTCACTTGCGAATTGGCAAGAGCGCCACACATTTGGTCCTCTCCAGAGAGCCAGAAGCGAGAGAAAGACATGACTTACTCCATTTTTCATTTCTGGGTATGCTTCGCTCCAGCCTGGAGCCTGTCTCAAGATGTATACAGATATCCAGAAAGAAAGAAAAATCATATCCTGCTTTGATGAAAGCTTTAAAGACATGAATAAAATATGGAACTCGCCTCAGCTGGGTCCTGCATAGCAGCAGAATTCAAACCAGCTAAACCCAGAATAGTGTGAGCAAATTCACACCGTTAAAAATGTCCTTCCAAGTTAGATAGTTTTGGTGTCACCAATTTAGGCATGTTGAGGAAGACTTGAAGGAATGTGTTTCTAACATGATTGTCGGAGTCTGTAGTGCCTCTTTGTTTAGTTCCGGGGCCAGGAAAGCCTTAATTTTAAACTTTTACACTGTCTGTGCTAAAGCAATTAAAACATCCGTGTTAAAACTATTCACCAAATTCCTTTGCAGGTTTAATTTCCATTTGTGTTTGCACAAAGTCACAAAGTCTATCTTCCTTTTTAGCTTCAGTAAGTTACAAATGACAGGCAGCTGAAAAATTAGTTACCCAACATGATAAAAAAAAGTCCTTTTGAATTATTGTCTGCCTTTTCCTTCTCACATTCAAGAATTTAAGATTTCTCTTTGAAGAACTCTTTAATTAATAAAGCTTTCCAGAATATACTTAACCACTTCATATATAAATGAAGATTATCCAATCTGTGGGCGATCCTCTTTTATGCTGTTATATGATCATCGTTTCAGTGTACAAACATGAAAATTAATGCATATTTCTACATATATGATTTCCAGAAGGGAAAAATTACAATTAAGTATTTTCTCAATGCTGTGCTAGCAGGGTTATGCAAGATCTTTCAAATATATTTCATACTTTGTTACTCACCCGCCTTCATTTCTTTTTATTTAAATTATGTAGATCAAATATTTCCATACCAGCTGTAACTAATATTGGTTTTTTTGGCCTAAACAGATAATTGCCCATCTGGAAGTATAAAAGACATCTCACAGAGCAAAGTTGAAATATCATTAATAAGGCAGATTGATTTACTCACAAATTCTTCTAGAAGTATGATTAATAAGCCATCCCCTGGTGTTAGGTATAATCTTCAGATCTCCTGTCACAGCACGGCTTTATTTCTGAAACAACTGCACTGTTCAATCATTAATCATTACACTCAGCAAATGGTTTATCTGTGCTAAGGTTCCTGTGACATTCCAAAACAATTTTCTTTTCTTTTTTGGGAGAGGGGTGGTGAAACGGATAAGAATGAAGAATGGCAAAATGGGGAAGAAGACTAAAATGCAAAAAAAATAAAATAAAGATATTCCACAGCATAAAGCTGGATGCAGCTACAGGGACCGTGTGGCTGTAGTTGCAGGCTGCAACGTGGGGAAAAAAATAATAGACTATTTTCAGCTTGGTCCAGGTTGGTCCTTTAATTCCAAGCTGTTTTGTGCAACTTTCAGCCTAGGCTTCCCTGCAGGATACAGTCACAAACATGTTCGATTCACCAAAAGAATGTCTTTACTTGATCAGCTGTTATAATTTCTTTGAAGGTATCCTTTGTTAGAAGGAATATACAAATCAAGACTGATGTAGACTGAATACTACAAGATGGAACAGCCCTAAAGACTCTGTAAAATATTTTGTTGAAATATTGGAAGTTGGCCTTGCCTTACTTTTTCCTCCTTCCTTTCCCTTCCCTCTCCTTTCCTCTCCTGTCCCCTCCCCTCCTCTCCTCTCCTCTCCTCCTTTTCCCTTTCCCTTTCCCTTCTGTTTTCCCTTCCCTTTCCCTCCCCTCCCCTCCTTAAGCTTCATCTACAGAGCTTTCATTTCCATAGATGTTCTGAACTTGGAAAGACAATGCCAAGGCAGGAGACAGAAAAAGAGATCTGGGGGAAAGAACAACAAACTGACAGTGACCTTCAGAGGCTGCCCACAATGATTGTCCTCCATTTTAAACCACAAATAACTCATCCATCACATACCATGTGTCTTTTCCCCTCCCAGCACCAACCACCAAAGGAATGAAGGAATGTGCAAGAATCAAACATGTGTGCTAACCAGCTAAGGAATTGCTTTCTTCTGACGCCTCCAAGCTTGGCTATCCTGAAACCCACCCAGCCCCCAAGAGTGCTACAAGCGTCCTCAATCAGAATCATGTTCTTTGCAGTGAAGGAGGCAACCTTCCTTGGTTTCCACAGTGTAAACCAGACGGTTAGTGCAATTGATGCTCTATCAGCAATAATAACAATCAGTATGCCTTGAGTTTCCACGCTGCAGACATGTGTCTGATCCATGTGGGACCTCTGCCAAATTGACTTGCACTACACTTACTGAAATTAGAAATCTCTTTCCCCCCACCCCAGGCTCACCCTTGCTTGGACTGCCCGGTCACTCACTCATGTTCAACTGTGAAAGAATTTGTGCGGTTTAAAGTGGCAGTTTTGATGTTGACTTGTGAAATTTGAGTTCTGACTTAGGAAGGATGAAGAACCCGGCTGGGAAAATCAGGAGATTCGGGCACGTCATACGAGTGTGAAGACTTATTGCCAGCTTACGTTCTCTAGAAGAATCTGAGCTACTAATTAAAATAATAAATATTCACATTAAAATTGACTTAAGGAGATGGCAACGAAAAGGGCAAGATGCACATGGGGGGGAGGTGGGGGGGGTCTTCTCTCAGCCCATTAAACCACCTCCAGAATGACAAGCCCAGGCCAGTTGGCAGAGGCAGGTTTCCACACCCTTTCGGAAGGCCAAAATGTGGGCGCGCATCTCATCTCATGGGGGGCACAACATTCCAGAGGTTGGAAGCCATGGCAGAAAAGGGTCTTCTCTTGGACCCTCCCAGACAGAATTCCTTGACCGACAGGATCCATAGGTGGGCTATTCCCATTGGGGTGGTCCTGTTCCTCAGATAACCTGGACCATGAAGGCTTTTAAAGGTAAGAACCAACACCTCAAATTGGACCCGGAAGCAAACTAGCAACCAGTGCAACTCTCGCAACAGTTATTGTAACATGGGCCATCCTAGAGGCCACTAGAACTGTCCGTGCAACTGTGTTCTGTGCCATCTGCCAGAGACTTCCTTGTCTGATAGTTTCCAACGCTTTTCCTTTCTTCTTTCAGTCTCTCAGTGGGTCTCTCAAAACCTGTCCTTCCATTTACCAACCATTCTTCATCCTTCAACCTGAATTAACCTTATTGCTGACCAGCATTCTTTAAGAAACGCATGACATATATCAATTGAGTAAATTATGCAGAAAAACTGCCAGCTATTGCACGGTGTAGCGTATTGCAGTGTGGTAAAGCAGACTATTACTTGGTGATTGAAAACCTTAATCACTTGCAGAAAAGTTAATGGAACAGCCTATCACTAGAATGCTTTTCTCCTTCGACAGGTGCGGGATTTGGACTGATCCACTCATCCTTAAATACACCTTTGTGTAGATTAAATGCAAACATACATTGTTCTTTCTTTGTTTACATTTACAGCATTAATTTGCTAGGCATCCAAAGTACTACATCCAAAGAAGAAGCTCATTAACTCCAAAGCTCATAATCCATAGTTATATTGGCATATTATGGAGTGCTTCTTTCCCTACTGCCTGTACTTTCTTGTACTATTCCATTTTTTTTCCTCCTCAGTTCATTAATCAATATACTCAGTATTCATTTGTCCTTTTCCTTTTGCCTAATTAATTGCTTGTATCATCGCTTCTGGTGAAATAGATCTCATGCTGTTGTTTTGCTATAACTTGGCTAATATTAATTGTAATGAGGTATTAGTCTTTTCCTGACAACTACACCCTAGTTTTAATGGATGTGAAGGCTGCTTGTCGGTCTTACTGTTGTTTCAAAGTTGTATTTATTAGTCTGCTATGGTTATAATAAGGGGTTTCTCCATCCATCTCATTTTTGCCCCTTAAAGATGTTTGTTGGACTAGGGGACAGGAGGCTAAAACATATGAAGAACAGTTGCTGGAATTGGATATGTCTACTTTAATGAAAAGAAGGACTAGCAGGGTTCCATATTTGAGGGATTGCCCCAAAGAAGAGGAGGTCCACCTATTCTCCAAAGCACCTGAAGGCAGCACAAGAAGCAATGGATAGAAACTATCAAGGAGAGAAGCAACCTAGAACTAAGGAGAAATTTCCTGACAGTTAGAGCAATTAACCAGAAGAATGACTTGCCTCCAGAAGTTGTGGGTATCCCAACACTGGAGATTTTTAAGAAGAGATTGGACAACAATCCCTTTGAAAGGTCCCTTCCAACTCTGCTGTTCTGTTCTGTTCTGTTCTTTAATGAAATTCAAGAGGGATTGCACTTGGACTATTTGTGGGAACATAATGACTCCAGGCTGATTCCCCTCTTGACTCCACCCCCAGGCTCTACCACTCCTTCTCCTAGAAGAGACAAAGGTTCCATTCCTGCCCCTTTCTCCATCAATGAATTCAAGACAATAGATATGAAATTCATTAGAAGTTCTCCTCCCCTGATCATAGACTGATCCCCATAAAAACAAGCAAATAAAAATTAGAAAAACAATGGCTTTACTCCATCTTTCTGAGAAGGAATTACAGGGTTCTTTCTAAAGCTGTCACCCAATATTCACATGTCAAATTCCTGCTTCCTTTGAAAAAGTGGCTGACTCATCATTTTGGCTCTATGAACTTTAGTTCAAAGTGTTGTTGTTTCTCAAACAAAGCATCCTTCTAACTGCTCTTTCCTTGAGATCTACCAGATCGCCTCTGGAGCTCCCCAAGACTGGGGGAACTCTTCCTAATGCCTGATTTTACAAGATATGTAGAGCAGATATTATTTATTTATTTATTTTATTTCAATCGATTTAAATGCCACCGGACTTAAGACGATTCTGGAAGGTTTAGATTTTAAAAGTAAGAATCTTACAACTAAAAGGAAAGATTATGAGCATAATTGTTCCACCTAAGTTTTCTAAATTATAATTTCCCAGGATGCTTCAGGATACCAAGATAGTTAACATTGGAAGGGCAATCTTGGCTACAGCAAAGGAGCGCATAGATCCATCAACCTGCTTTCAACGAGAACAGCCCACCGTCGGGTTCCTTAAGAGAGATTGCACTATTTATATTCCATTTGTCTCCACAAAACTCACTCCGGTGACCTTAAATCATGTGAATAACCCCACGAGCATCTAACTCTGTTATCTTTACAGGAAACTTTAATTGACATTGAAACAAAATGTGTTTATCCCAGAGCTTGGCAGATCAATACAAATTTGTAAGCTGGTAAGTGTTTTCCTCCATTTCCTTTGAAAGCCAAGCAGCCAACTTGAGCTGCCTGATTTTGCCTTGCAATGTGAACCTCATTGCCCCAATGTTTTGAGACTGGCCAGGAAAATAATCTCTGTAATTAAAGTTAAAAGCAAGCAAAGTGGCTACTTGGGGTCAGGAGGGCAAGGGGTGAAGGCTTGGCTCCAGTTTGCTGCTGGCCTTCAACTCCCATCCGAGGCAGATGCTTCATTTTGTCTAATGGTGGAATTGGCCACCATCGTCCAGGAAAGCCATCTCTGTAATTAAACTAAAAAAATCTCAAGGCCCAGGGGAATCGAAAGATTAAACGTTAATTCCTTATTTTTTTTTAATAAAACTCTGCGTGCTCCTCTAGAGGAGCGAAAGACTCAAAGGCTCAGCATCCTTTTTACAAGCTCCCAGAATTGGTGGGTCCAAAAAGGTCAGCTCAAATTTCCTCCCGTTTTTTGTGTGATGGGGAGGAATGAGAAAAATGGCGCATCTAAAGATTATCGCAGGCAAACTCTGCCCACAGCCTGGAGGTCGATCCCAATGGGACCCAAATCCCAAAGGTGCTTTTTTCAAAAGGCAACTGAAACAAAGTCCAGTTGCCTTTTGAAAAAGCACCTTTGGGACAACCGTCAATCAATCAGAATAGAGATGAAAGGGAAATTGGAGGTCTTCTAATCCAACCCCCTGCTCAAGCAGGAGACCCTATACATTTCAGAGAAGTGGCTGTCCAGTCTCTTCTTTAAAACCTCCAGTGATGGAGCACCCACAACTTCTGAAGGCAAGTTGTTCCACTGGTTTATTGTTCTCACTGTTAGGAAATTTCTCCTTAATTCCAGGTTGCCTCTCTCCTTGGTTAGTTTCCATCCATTGTTTCTTGTCTTGTCTTCTGGTGCTTTCACCTGGATGACTGAGAATCTCCATAGACAATGGGACTCAAGGTTGACTCAGCCTTCCATTCTTTTGAGGTTGATAAAATGAGGACTCAGATTGTTGGGCGCAATATGCAACTAATGTTTACATTGTGAACTGCTCAGAGAGTGCTGTAAAACATTATGGGGCAGTATATAAGCCTAAATGCTATTGCTATGCCTAGTTTTTGAAAGTGGTGATCTGCAAAGCCCACTATAGCTCTCCTTTAGATACTTGTTTATTCTGTTTGAGCAGAAGGAAAGAAATTATCCAGGAGGAATCCTGTGTAATTTTCCAAAATCTTCCTTGCAATTTCTCCTCCCCTGAAAAAAAGAGAGGATTATATGATGTTCTCCTATTCTCGGGGGGCTTGAGAACTTCCTTAAAATTTCTGTTGGTGAAGTTTGGACCTTTCTTGATTATGGAAGGCAGCAGAGGGCACTCCTGCCAGTGTTTTCTCTTACTTACCTCCACATCGCTCAGAAGTTACCTTGGCTATTCTTCCTTCTCAATTAAAACAAAAAACAACACTTGATTTCTTCCTTGGGGATTTAAACTGAAATCCAGGGAGCCTGAGAAGGTGTAGGCCTCTCGAAAGTTAACCGTAAGGATCTCTCGGCCACTTCATAATTGAAAAAGTCCACGAAGAACACACTTCTCCTTTGAACAAAATAGTGAAAGCTAATTCTCTTTCATCAGATCGAAAGAAAAGTAGGAGGGGGAATAAAATAGAAGAATGTGTGTGTGTGGTTTTTTTTCTTGGATGATACTAATTCTGACCCCATTAAAAGAAAAAGAAAATCAGATCTGATTCTACAGAACATTTGGCTAAATAATTCTGTTTGACATGAGGTTTCATTGGGTGTTAATTACACGGTGAGGGCCTCAGGCTTTGATGTGGCTTGAAAAGCAAACAAAGGACCACTTATCTTTCACCTGTCATCACTTATTTTGTACAGCTACTGGCCAGTAGCCCAATGGGTTTCCTTTTGTTTAAAAAAAACACACACACACAAACACAGAGACAATGGGAATTAAATAATACAGCTGTAAAGCAAATGTTGCCCCTTCTTGTATGGTTTCTTGTATGGCAGTCATTAAGTTTGAAATAACAAATCTGGGGAAATTGGTCACGTAATGTTTTCCTGGCAATAGGTGAAACCTATTGTGGCCTCACCTCTTAAATTAACCATGGATGGTCCTCCATTTGAAGAGCCATTGGAGATTAGTCCAACTATTTGAAGAAGTCCTCTTTTTGCTGAGCTGAAATTGGCTGTCAAATCTGAGCATCCAGAGAGCAGGCACACAATTCATATTGGATTCATATTGGATTTATAAGTATAAAACAAGTGTTGTCGTACTATTAATAGCCTTGTCTACTACCCTCTCTTACTGGTATCATTATTATGATTATTATTACTCTGTTGCTTTGCATGTACATTGAGAGCTTCTGCATGGGAGCAAATTCCTTGGTGTCTAATCACACTTGGCCAAATATTCTATTCCAGTGGTGGCGAACCTATGGCACGCATGCCGGAGGCGGCACTCAGAGCCCTCTCTGTGGGCACATGCACTGTCACCCCAGCCTGGCCTCCCCCCATGGCCCCCTTCTCACCAGCAGCCCCCCTGGAGGAGAGTCGCCCCCGGGCACAGACCATGTGGAGCAGCACAGCCAAGCACATGGCAGCCAGGCAGAGGGGACAAGACTCCGCCCCCACGCCCCATCGCACACAGATGATGCTGCGGGGCATGGGCGGAGGGAGTAGCTGCCATGGCACTGCTGGGCTGCCTGGGCAATCTACTGCGGTGGGCTGTGGAGGCAGTGGGTGGCCTTGCGGGGACGGAATGGGCGGGGCACGGAGCGGGGCGGGCGGAGAGGTAGGGGCAGTTTTGGGGCACTCAGTCTCTAAAAGGTTCACCATCACTGGTCTAGTCTACTCTAGTCTACTCTTGTCTACTCTAGTCTAGTCTAGTCCAGTCCAGTCCAGTCAATCTATTCTGTTCCGTTCCGTCCCGTCCCGTCACATCCCGTCACGTCCCATCCCATCCCATCCCATTCCTGTTCTTGCTATTTCTAGTTACGTTATACTAGAAAATCTGTTGGAAATCTCTATAAACTAGGGCATGCTCTGCGCAATCCCTTGCCCATTTTTTGGGCGAGAGCCAACTTGGTGTTGTGATGAAGGCACTAGACTAGGCTAAAAACTGTGGAGATTGGGGATTTTAGTCCTCCATTGGGCATGAAAGCCAGCTGGGTGAATTTGAACCAGTAGCTCTTTCTCAGTTTATTACTTTTAAAAGGATGCTAACACTCCCCCACACACATACACACACACACATCAGATGGCCAATTATCTTCACCGGGTCTTACAATCGCACAAAAACTTTATTGTCCTATTGTTTTTCCCCCTCCAAACCTGTTGTATTAAACTAGTTCTCACATTTACTGTAAAAACTGATTAAGGACCATAACAAAGTTTTTTCATAGTTTGAAAATCCTCAAAAACTTAAATCACTTAAAGAATATTAACTTTTTAAACATAGTTTAGGGGGTGAGTTTTTTGTGGTGCAAATGAAAGGGTTAAACGGGAGTGCAGTTCACGACTGCATTTCAAAAGAAAAGTTCAGCTCCTTCCCTAACTGTAGATATTTTTTTTCTTCTTCAGTGCTATCTTATTATAGCTATTATAAACAAACACAACCGCTAATGAAAGGCTTGAACACTTTACATGAGACCGAAATACATTTAAGACATGGTGAGGAAACATGAGTTAGCTGGCTCAGAAGAACAGAGTGCCCATCCAAATTGCTCATGTAAATAAACACAGGAGTGGAGCCAACAGCATTAACAGTTTGGTTTCTTCCCCCGTGTCTGTCTTCATCCTTTGGCATCAAACCCTGGTAGAAACGTTTGACGGTCCTCCAGCGTTTTCCACACAACTCAGATCTGTGCTTCACTGTTCATGTCACATGAAGTGATGCCAAAGGAAACATTGTTGCTGACACTTGTGTGTTCTGTACAGCAGCACAACAGCCAGTGGTGGGAGTCAGCCAGTTCACACAACTTCATCAGAACCAGTAGCTAGTTTTTGTTGCCCAGGCCCAGAATGGACTTCCGGAAGCAGCATCCACACAGATTTATCCCACCACTGACAACAGCCCATGCTAGGTGTGGTGGTATTTTCAGCAGCTATCTAGATACACTTTGAAGGAACCTCTCTGATTCCTTCCCTGTTTGGAAAGAGGAAGCCTCAGAAGGTGCAACTCCCACCATGGACTGGTGTAGGATTTTAATTTGCCACCCATGTGTCTGAAGTCCCACCGGAGCAGTGGTTTGTTAGAGCCAGATTCCAACTGAAAAAAGAAAATTATAATTATGGACCCTGATACGGCTATTAAATTGTGGCCTATGGAGAAAAGGAGACATGGAGACAGCAATCAAGGCAACACTTTGATGTCATGTCCTCTTGTAATGATAAGTTCCAGAAAAGCAGTGAAGTGGGTCCTTTGATGGAATCCAAGGATTATACAGTTCCTGGATTCTTCAGGATTGACACTGCCCTGCTTTTGTAAATCTCAGGCTTATTAATCACGTTCCTATCTAATCAAGCCCTAATAAAGTGATGAATAAAAGGATAAGGTTCCAATAATAGAGAAAGCTAGGGTTCAAAAGAGAAGATGTCTCTTGCCACTTCATGCCACCAATGGTAGAAAAGAAGAATCTATTTCAACAAGTTACCTAAAGCTTTGCTGGCTGAGGAATTCTGGGAGTTGAAGTCCACAAGTCTTAAAGTTGCCAAGGTTAGAGACCCCTGACCTAAAGGGTAGTAATCAAGGAGTCATTAACAGTCTAGAGGCCAATTAATTAGAGTTCCATGATTTCTCTGAAACTAGAGGAAGACTAAATAATGGAATCTTACTTAATTTCCCCATCTGGAACCCAATAGTCCAACTTGTAACATTAATCATGTTGTGATTAATACAATGCAATGGTAGTAAAGACTAGCCCAACAATTGGTGGCAATCTTTTTAGTTGTCCAAGGTCCCATGTGCTGTGCATCATTAGTGAATTGATATTGCCCCTTCCCCTTGCTAACCAAGGGTCCTGCTCAAAAAAACAGACAGTAGTGACTTATCGTAAATACTGAGAATCACAAATGGCCAGGAAATCTCAGCTCCTGATTGTTTCTTAACAGAGGCAGGACAAGAAACCTTTCGTGCTTGGAGAGAATTTATGAGAACTGAGTTACCAGCTCACACAAAAGGCCAGCCAAGAACAACACTGGGGAATAAATCTCTTTTCTTGGGTGATGATTGGACCTCCATACCTGCTTGTCTCATTCATCTGTAGCCTTAGGGAGGTGATTGACTATAGGAGAGCAAAGCTTTTTGTCAGATTTTGAAAGATCTTTTAATCTTCTAACCAACCTTCAAAGTAATCCTGAGATTGGGACAGTCCTGTTGTATGTGTGATCCTCTTAGATGATTCTTCATGGTCACTGTTGGATGTTGGACTAGATGACCCATTTTATTTTACCTTAGATCAGTGGTTCTCAACCTTTTTAATGCCGCGACCCCCAACCGGTCGTAAGTCGAGGACTAAACCAGTTGTAAGTCGAGGACTAAACCGGTCATAAGTCGAGGACTAAACCAGTCGTAAGTCGAGGACTACCCAACCGGTCGTAAGTCAAGGACTTTCCCTGCCCGGGAGCGCCGCACATGCGTGGTTCCGCCCCCTGCGCCGGCCGAGGCGTAGCTGGCAAGCGGCAGAGACGGAGCAGGCCGACCACCAGCTGGCCCAGCTCAAGGGAGGTAAGGCACCCGCCAGAAAAGGGGAAAAAATGGCGGACAGCCTTGCTTGGCGACCCCTGTGAAATGGTCGATCGACCCCAAATGGGGTCGCGACCCATAGGTTGAGAACCGCTGCCTTAGATAGTTCATCTCTAGAACATCCTTAACTTTAATATCAGGCAGAGCTTTGATTGCATATTCACGACCACCATCTTGATGTTTCTGACCACACTCTGCAGAGGTCACAATCTACATTATTATTTCCTCTTGTTAGACAGTTTGTGCCTCAAGAAATCTCAGTCTACCATCCACCATTACTGACACATCAGGGGACAACTGCATAGATGTTAACCAATGATGTCTCTCACATGAAGCAGTCTTCCCTGGGAAATTAGATTTATCCAACTTTTCTCCAGCATTCTGGAAGGAGACATGTTGTGGAAAGCTTTCTCCTGGTTAGATAATGCCATTGGGATCTCAGTGTAATTATGCATTACTTTGTATCTTGTTTAATTTTTGGCTGAGTTGTTTTTTTAATTCTCAACAAATTTTATTGTGGCTATTTGACCTGCACACCACCAAGAGTTGCATGTTTGCAGCGGTATAACATGTAATCAAACAATTTGATTTCAAATTCATAATTACCTTGGCCCAGGAAAGGGAATGCTGGCCTAGTCTTCAAAGGAACAAACAAACAAAGTGTTTGTGAATTCATTTAAGCCCCTGAACTCAGATGGAAAGAACTTATCGATGTACAGTAGGAACCTTTCCTGGTCCAGAGAAAATTGGTTGTCTGAATGATATATTCCTTTGTATAACTATCTTTCTGGTGCTTTGATCAACTCAAGTACACTTTAGAAGCAGCGGGAAGAATGATTAGCAAAGATTGGGACTCTGTTCGCAGAAGATGCCTATTAATGTCTTTGGTTTTTTTTTGTCCCTCCAACATGGATAGTAAAGATCAGGGATTCTCACCTTCTGTGATGACCCAGGAGGCAGGAAAAGCAACATCCTTGAAGTGTTTATTATTGTTCCCACTGCTTCTTTCCCTCCATCCTCCCTGCTTCCAGCGTGTGATGTTCTGTGAGGTTGGGTGGACTTTTTCATCTGCTCTGTGTACTGCCAGGATGCATGAGAAGGATTCAAGCGATGACAGATCTGAAAACCTAGAAACCTGTAGACAGGTTCTGTGTGTGCATTGATGCCTCTGGCAACTGGTACCAAGGCAGAGCTTATGTTGAGCGCCTGAGGTTTTAATAAGCCATGTCGATGTCTGAACAGCACATAAAGAGCATGGGAGATGACAGGCTGACCCAGCCATTTTCATTAATTGGAATCAAAGAATTTTTCCTTTCCTTTTTTTTTTTTTAAAAAAAACCCATCCGGACAGGATGGTCTCAAGAAAGCTGTGGGGTTTATTTCCACCTTTCTGATGCAGTTGGGTTATATAGATAGAGGATGCAATCTTAATGTATGCAGGTAATGCTCGATTTACAATCCTTCATTTGAAATTGTTTGAAATTACAACAGTGCTGGAAAAAAAAAACCCAGTATCCCCTTAGTCACGTGATCAAGATTTGCGGGCTTGGCAACTTGCTGTAGGAGTCCCAGAATTGTGTTTTTGTGAAATGGGTGGCCACATTGAGAGCTTCTGCACCAGAGACAAATTCCTTGTGTGTCTAATCACACTTGGCCAAATAAAACTGTTCTGTTCTGTTATCGTGGTTCTATTCTATCCTGTTCTGTTCAAGAGTCCTTTACCTGGGATCCATAGCCTCTTTGGCTGGCCCTCTTCAACTCAGTCCCAAGAAAAGACAGGCAAAAATTCCTCCCATTGACCTTTTTCGCCGGTAAGGAGATTCCCGATCCTGCAAAATTCTCAAAGAGCCTTTTCTGATCTCTCAGAGATTTCAGAGAAATTGTCCACATAATTTTAGAGAAGATCTCAAAAGGCCATTTGAACCTTGCTTTGTTTATAGCCCAAGGACACTGACTTAAGAATATTTGGGAGGGCAGACAGACAGACAGAACTTCATTTCAGTCAATGACCAATAAAAATACAACCCGTAAAAGGAACAACACAAAAGTAGCCCCTGACAACAAGACCTAGGAGGGCCCTGGATTCCCAAAGAGAGGCTCTTCTGGGTGGTTTTGTCTGTCCACAATCCTTGTGCACAACAACATTCTTTTCTCCATAAAATAACAACAGGCCAGGATCCAAGGAACTGGGTATTAGTTCTGTCTTCCCGACAGAAGGAAGAATAGGTTTGTGGGTTTTTTGGACAATAGCTTCCTAAATCAGAGAGCAGACCATGAGGAAACTCAAGAGGAGCGATTAGGGGAAGTGTGCATTATGCAGATATGAAAAATGTCTTGCTCAAAGACATAAATGAATATTTTAGCGGGAGTAGAAACAAACTTAAAACTGTTCTTTAGATCCTGGCCCGTTTCCCTGGCACTGCACATTAGGCCCCATAGACTGATTTTAAAATACTGAATATTCATCTAGGAGCTGACACCACAGTTTGCAGCTGAGGGTGGAAAGAGGCAAACGGGGAGAGCGAGGGGGGTCTGTTTTTGCAATGCTGTGAAAATGCTTCCTTCGATTTTTGAAAGGTTCTTAGCCTCAGGTCCGTTTTGCTCAGTGAATGAAATTTTCTAAAGCCGATTGTCCTATTTACACAACTAAAATTGTTTCACAGCTTTAAGGTTGATTGTAATAAAGAGGGGGGGGAGGGAAATGCCAGCCCAAGGCAATTCCTTTGAATATTACATATTCAAATGGCTGTACAGTTAAAGGAAAGGCTATTGTTCTGTCCCCCGTCTGACTCACACCCCCCAACCAGTCAGCCGAGGGCTGAAAAACTGCTCAGCACAGTCAAAGACAAATAAACACTTGGCAGCAACTTCGTGGCTGCCTGCCAAAGCCTTTACTGATAAGACACAAAAACAAAACATACGATCAGTCCAGGTTAAATTGCCAGAGTGCGTGCAACTGGAGATTCAGCAAAATTGTCCGTCACAAAAGTTGCACACGACACACCCCTGGCTTATATAGCCAGTGGGGTGTGGTCCAGTGACTCAGCTGAAATCTCTGCCACGGCGTTTCCGCTGCTGCGCACGCTTGTCCCTCCGACGCTGGCATGGATCCAGCCAAGACATATCCTCGTCGGAGTCCGATACACCTGGCTCCTGGCCGATCCCAGAAGCACCTGGCTCCTGGCCAATCCCAGAAGCACCGGGCTCCTGGCCAATCCCAGAAGCACCGGGCTCCTGGCCAATCCCAGAAGCACCTGGCTCCTGGCCAATCTCCTCTTCAGCAGAAGGCACCGAAGGCCGCACCAGAGGGGAAGGTCCTGGAGAGGGAGGCCTGGCCATCTCCTCTCCTTCATGTTCAGAGCCTTCCTCCTCTGATGAGAGGGACCCACAGGACGGAGCCACAACAGCTATATTGTATTCAGCCAGGTAGAGAAACTCTTGATAAAGAAAGCCAAAATTCCCTGTCCAATTGCACTACGTGGTTGGATGAATGAAATATGGTGAGAACCAGTTTGGTGTAGTGATTAAAGCATAAGGTTAGAAACTGGGAGATGGTGAGTTCTAGTTCTGCCTTAAGCACGAAAGCCAGCTGAGTGACTTTGGGCAATCACTAGGAGATAGCGAGTTCTAGTTCTATCTTGGGCATGAAAGCCAACTGGGTGACTCCAGGCATTTTGTCCCCTTCTGCCCAGACCTTTTGCTTCATTCAAAAACTAAAGTATTCCAACATGAAAATAGTCCTCCGATGAAATTTATTTGGATTTTTTTTCTTCTCAACTTTACTTCTCTAGGAAAGAATATTCCTTTCTTTCCCTTTTTTCCTCCCTTCCATTGGGTCTTACAAGTTACACTCTGCTTAATTTTGTTTAGAACTTTGAAAGCAAATGAAAGCGAGGAAATTGATTATAGACTTTATTTTAAGGGATTGATTTTGGTTTCTCTCTGTTCTCATATCAAAGATAAAGCAGAAGCGATGGAATCATGTTCCGGTAATGAGATTTTATATGAAAAAGAATAAATTAAGGGTGGGAAGCCATCAGTGGGATGAATAGGAGGGGCCATTTCTGGCTTACTAAATTGGGAAATGCAGGGACCTCGTAAATGAATCACCTAAAAATCCAAAACTCAGAGGAAGGACAAGGAAAGTTAGTTAGTTTTCTGACGGCAGCCAGTTACCAAAACAATTTTAAGAGAATTTGATTTTTTAAAAAAAAAAGAAAAAGAAAATGGAGCATTATAAAAACAGAGTCTTTTTTTAAAAAACAAGAACAACTAAACAATCTGAACTACTCAGGATTAATTTACTACTTTACTAAGACAACAAAACAAATTCCCAATTCCTAAAAACAAATTAGAGAAGTCACATTCCACACTGCTTATTTTCTAAATAGCAAAGGCTTACCCTACCCCCAGGGCCAACAAGAAACAACCATTCGTTGTTCAACAAAGCATGCTTAATTCTTTTACTCAATTAACCCAGTTTCTGGGTTCGTAATAAGCAGCGAACTGTTTTTTTAAAAAAAGGATACTAAGCCAAACTGGCGTGGATTCATGCAAGCTGGGAAGCCACCAGTAGACCATCAAAGGTCAAAACGAGGGCAGACCAGCCAAGCTTTGCAGCTACCACAAATGCAAACTTCAGACCAGACAAGAGCATCCTTACATGAACTCAACCAAAGTGTTATTATCAAAGGAGACAGACAGTGAGTGATGCTGGTGACGGCCCAATTATTGTTTCTTTAGCATTTTTAGGTTGAAGTTAAATCAAGGTTTCCAAGCCTTGACCACATCCTGGTGTGTGACCTTCAGGGCCCGGTAGTCCCGCCTAGACAGAATGGCATTGCTTATAATTCCAGAAGTTGAAGTCCGTATTTCTAAAACTTTGGGAAAGACTGAGATAGGGGAACCCTTTCAGCAATAGCACTTGACTGAACTTGCAACAACTTGCCCTGGTTGGTCTCATACATAAACAACCGCACAGACGCACCCACAAATGTCTGTCTTTAGAAAACTGTTCTGATTTTGCTTTTGGCTTTCTTAGGCTCTCTTTGGCTTGTCTTTAAAAATGGCAGAATGAAGTTATTCAAAGAAAAGGGAAGAGGGGTTATTTTTTAAAAAAGGCATTTTTCTTTAATGGATGATATGTTGTCATATTGTGATGTGACATTTCTCTTTAATGGCAAAGCTCTCTGTCTGTCTGTCTGTGCGGTTGTCTGTCTGTCTGTGTGTCTGTGTGTCTGTCTATCTATCTATCTATCTATCTATCTATCTATCTATCTATCTATCTATCTATCTATCTATCTATCTATCTATCTATCGTGTGTGTTTGTGTATGCGCACATCAGCTATATTTCTGAAGCCCAGGCCCCGAGTTGTAAGTACCCTCAACACTGCTATGTACATCAGCTGGTGCTATTTGATCATTAATTTATCACAGTTCTAGCAGTTTGTTTGACAGGTGATCGCACTTTCATCTAATGGCTACACAGCAAGCGGATGGGATGCTAAGGCAGTGATGCCACTGCTTAGGATTAGTATTCAGCCAACTACTGCCACTTTTGTGGGTCTCTGTTGAATTCCTGAAATCACAGTAATGATCTGGACCTTTTTCAAAAAGCAAGTGCCAATTTAGCTTGACTTTCTTTCTTTCTTTCTTTCTTTCTTTCTTTCTTTCTTTCTTTCTTTCTTTCTTTCTTTCACCTCTTACAATTCTGCTACTTAATTTGAAGTCAAGACATCATTTCTATTTCTTTCTTTCTTTTTCCTTCCTTCCTTTCTCTTTTTTATTTTTTCTTTCTTTTCTTTTTTCTCTCTTTCCTTCCTCCTTCCCTCCCTCCCTTCCCTCTGTCTTCCTTCTATCTTCCTTCTATCTTCCTTCCTTCCTCCTTCCTCCCTCCCTTCTTTCCTTCTCTCTATCTCCCTTCTATCTTCCTCCTTCCTTCCTTCTTTCCTTCCTTCTTCATTCCTTTTCCACTTTTTGATTGCCCAATCAAGTTTCTTACAAGATGGGTGCCTATATAAATATCGAACCAAAGAAATCACTCAGTCAATTTTAAAAAAAAGCTTATCATCCTGGCACAGCATGCAGACACGTTACAGAATTGAGGGAGTATTCTTTTTTCATCCCCAAAACTATTCCACTAATGATAAGTCATCTTCCTTTCTCAGAGTTTATGCCCTTCTTAAACTAGAAAAAGCAAAAAGAATTAAGTTGTAATGATGGATTCCAACCTTGGTCCATTCAACTGCTATTCAGGCTTCTTCTTCTTCTTCTTCTTCTTCTTCTTCTTCTTCTTCTTCTTCTTCTTCTTCTTCTTCTTCTTCTTCTTCTTCTTCTTCTTCTTCTTCTTCTTCTTCTTCTTCTTCTTCTTCTTCTTCTTCTTCTTCTTCTTCTTCTTCTTCTTCTTCTTCTTCTTCTTCTTCTTCTTCTTCTTCTTCTT
>NW_015388529.1:246750-249146 GCF_001527695.2 Protobothrops mucrosquamatus
ATCTAATTTTCCTAGGAATGACAGCAAGCAGAGGAAGTCTTGGCATCAATGTTCAAAGATGTTCCTCTAGTACAATGCCAAAAAGCTCTTTTGCACATCAGGGAACTTCATGTTGCCACTAACCATCTGTCTGCCTGCAATTCTGGAGCAGTAACTAAATAGAGCCATACGTACTGATTGCAGTTATCCAAGGGAGCCTTGAAAATCTACTGGCAGAGCTAATACTGGCAGAATCAGACTTGTCAGCCTTTCTGAGAAGTTAATTCTACCTGAAATTCTCAATATACTCTCTATACATGCACCAGTTCCTCATGTTTCTATCTTCCAAACTTAAGTCAGGTCCTAATCAATCAATCAATCAATCAATCTTTATTATGGGCATAGACCTGTACAGAGTCTTAATCAATATTAGGGTCTTCTCAGCTATGGTGCCTTATTTGCAAAATGTCCTTTCCAACACGTTTTCCCAACCCTTATTCCATTTTTTGTACAAATAGAGACCTTTGATTTTACCTAGGACTCTGTGTGTCTGTATGCGTCTGTGTCTGTGACATTGTGACACTGTGTGTATCTGTTGATGTTCTTCTGGGTTCTTCAAGTACCCTGCAAATCACACTGATGATGTGATCAGGAGGTTAGAAAACGTATGATCCTCTAGATCAGGGGTCTTCTAACTTAGCAATTTTAAGACTTGTGGACTTCAACTCCCAAAATTCCATGGCTGGCTGAGGAATTTTGGGAGTTGAAGTCCACAAGTCTTAAAGTTGCCAGGTTTGAAGGCCCCCTCCTCTAGATCAATGTTTCTCAAATTTGGCAACCTTAGGATGTATAGACTTCAATTCCCAGAATTCTCCAGCCAGAATTTAAGCCCTTATAATAACTCAATGGCAGGAGAGTGTCTTACAAGTTTTTCTTCTGGACTTGCTTCCTGTAAACTCGTAGTATTGGGTCACCTAAGATTATCCAACTGGCCAACAACAAGTCCCAGGTCTATGTGGTTTTGCTTCATATAGTGCCTTTCACATCTAGATAATATATGGTTATCCTTTAATGGAAAGAAGACTCTACACAGGGTTAACAAGATTTGCTGCCTAGGCTTTGGACATGCCAAATTGTTCCTGGTCCTTATCACTTCCAGGAGAAGATAAGATCCAGGAGTCTCTCACAGTGTTAAAGACACATACTTGACAGAGCGAAGGGCTCAAAGGGAAGCGGGTATGTTGGGTTTGCCCCTTTGCAAAATTAGCACTCCCTTTGACTGCTGAGTGGCAGACAGAGCCATCTCTTCAGCACTTCCACCTCTGCATTAACCCTGAAAAGATTGCTGGGTATTTCAAGTGTGCAACTTGAGCATCATAAGCATAAGTCAGAGGGCGCGGGTTAACCTTTCCAGTGGCCACCGCTTATGCTAGTCAAAGCTTTCATTCTGTTCATGTTGGAACTTAAACAGAAAAACAATCTCTGCCAAGGAGGGTGCTAAAGGTTTTGTTTTGTTTTGTTTTGGTTCATGTTTTTAGTAAGAAAACTTCCCCAAATCATAAAATTGAGTGGTAAAGCAAAAAGAACTTGCAATTAGAATGAGCAAACAAGCAAGCCTAGCAAAAGTTGGCATGCACATAGATATACGTCCCATATTCTCTATGCCAGGGCTTTTCAACCAGTGGTACGGGTACCACCTGTGGTACATTAGCACCTGGCCGGTGGTACACAACCATCCTAGAAAAGTGGTAGCGGGGGAGGGGAATGAGCTGAACCTGTGGCAGCACCGCACAAGCCTGAGCGAGAGATGGCTGGAGCTGCAGGGCTGTCAGGGCTCAGCGGAAGCACCAGGATCAGCGCCAGGCTCCAGCTGAGCCCTGAAGAAGCACCAATCATCTGGAAAACAGCGCTGATCCTGGCGCTTCTGCTGAGCTCAGAAGAAGCGCCGATCAGCTGGAATGTTGCAGGCTCTCCAGGGTCTTGTGATTTACATTCAGATGCCTAGCAACTGATTCATATTTATGATGGTCACAATGTCCCAGGGTCATGTGAAGTGACCAAAACCTGCTGCAACCACCCAGCAGACAGGGGAATAAAAACCAAACACCCCCCACCCCACCCCCACTGCCAATCCTCAACAGAAATTATTATTATTATTATTATTATTATTATTATTATTATTATTTATTAAATTTATATCCCGCCCTTCTCCTTACGAACTCAGGGCGGCTGACAATCGATTAAAAATACACCAAAACAATTACAGAATTAAAATTAATTAAAAAGAAATATTTAAATATAGTCGAATTAAAATATGATTAAAACCCCTCTAAAAATTGCCCTAGGCCAGTCCCGCTTGTTGGAATAGCCATGTCTTAAGGGCGCGGCGGAAGGAAGGGAGATCAGGGATCACCCTG
>NW_015388529.1:250080-259205 GCF_001527695.2 Protobothrops mucrosquamatus
TAGGATCGCGGGGAAGGCACCCTCCCGTAAAGAAGCGTTTATAATTCCCTGGAGCCAGGCTCGTGTACCCTCCCGAGCCGCCAGTACCAGCCAGGAGGGACACGGATCCAATAAACATGTGGTTGCATTCAGCCTCCCCAGGATCCTGTCCACATCCTCGGGAGCCACAGAGTCAAACTCCTCCCATATAATCATCTCACAATGGAAACCTCAGATAGGAGGAAGAGCGCCGCCGGGCGGGCAGGCAGGTGTCTTGCTTGGCTGTGGCCTGGGCACTTTTTTCAGTGCCATTGTAACTTCGAACAGTCACTAAGCAAACTGTTTTCAGTCGAGGACCACCTGTACTTTATCACTTTTTTTCTTTTTTCTTTTTTTGGTCATCAAGGTTTTGACACCTTGCTAGGTGACTGGTGGTACTCGGATGTTGCCATATCCTAAAAGTGGTACAATGGGTGAAAAGGTTGAAAAGCCCTGCTCTATGTGACCCAAGAGGTGGGGAAAATGTAAAAAGGAAGGTGAACTTCTCTCCATCCCTCCTTCCCTCCCTCCCTCTCTCTTTCCTTCTTCCCTATCTTCCTCCCTCCCTTTCTTCCCTCCCTCTCTGCCTCTCTCCCTCCTCCCCTTCTTTTCAAGATTGAGAGAATGTCCTAAGGAAGTGCCTAGAAACCCTAAAACTGGGCCATCCACATCAATTCTATCCCCATTTTTATTCCAGTTCCAAGAAGCCACATGGATGGATGAAAATTGGACGTTCCCCTGAAACCATCTCTAATGACCCATCACCATGATGCCCATCAACATCCTTGTCACCACATGTTGAACTAGCAAGTCTCTGCCCGTGGTCTTCCCTTGAAGATGTCTTTGCCAATTACTGGACAGTCAAAATATCCAAATTGTGCAGTTTTTGGCTTCCTGTGGCACCAGGGATACAAAGCAGAAAAAAACCGAACAGGATTATGAATGCGTTTCAGAAAATACCTGGCACTACAAACAGCTTCTAGCCATCCAAAATGATCCCTGATCAAGGCTGAAATTGATATATAAAATGTATTCCGCTCTTAACTTGCCAGTTCAGCTACCATGCTGGTTCCCTGTTTCAGTCTTTTGAAGTTCAGCCAGTAGTTGCTGAATAGCTGATTATTGCTCAGAAAAAGATCCTACAGGATCAAGCTAGGAGAGAGAGAGAGTGTGTGTGTGTGTCCCCCACCCAAAAAAAAAAAAAATCAAAAGAAAAGCTGTTCTAAAAGTTAGGAGAAAAGAAAAGAGAGGAAATAAAGAAGAAATAATAATTACATTATTATTGATGTTATACTTTATTGTTCTTAGAAAATAAAGGGCCTTAATGCTACACTGTTTATCAAAAATATATAATGGAGATGGAAATGAATAGCTGAAATGAACGAAAGTTGGAGATATAAAAGAGGCAAGGAAGAGCTTTAAAAAGGCAACATACTAGATCACCTTTGCTAAATCAAGCAAAAACAGTCGTTTGTCTTCCAGATGTTTCTGAACTAACAAACCTGCAGGAGAAGCCATGATAGCATCCTATACATCATAGCATCCTGGTGTAATTTTCGTAATGGGGTCATGAGGTTCCCTTGTCTTTAGGTAACTGAAGATATTACTTAGCTGGGTTAGGAAACATCTGGAAAGCTCAGAGAGCATCAAGTCATGGTTCTGACAGATGAAACTTTTCAAAGAACTCTGAGGCATTGTTTACCTTAAAGAATCTTTATCCAAGTAGCATAACATCGTGTACATAGATAAAGCCAAAATCTGAATTCCCCTCCCCTGAGCACATAGTATCAAAGCACAATTCCCTCCTCTAATTAACAGTCATAAATCACATTCTCCAATTAGTTTGAAATGCTGGCTTTCCCTCCAGTTCTTCAACCTGCCATTTCTTATCATCTCTTATTTCAAAAAACCTTGGTTCTCACCCTAGTTACAATATTGCTATATCTAACTAAACTCCCATGCTCATTCCTCCTCCTTCTCCCCCAGTATCATCTAATTCTAACTCTAATCCTAAGAGTAAAACATAAGAAGGAAAATGGCTGCATCTCCATATGTTGTCAAAGCAAGAACATCCGATGTTAACAGCCTTGACACAAGGACCACAGTTGTCGTCATCATCGTCGTCGTCGTCGTCGTCCTCCTCCTCCTCCTCCTCCTCCTCCTCCTCCTCCTCCTCCTCCTCTTGGTAGTGATAACTTTGCTCAGAAGTTGGCTGGGTTTTGGCAAGGGAATAACCTCTTTCATTGCTCAGCTGAGTCCTGCTTTAGAAATATGAACCCAGGACACTGTGCCCTGCTCTGTTTTCCATTACAGAAGCTTGTATCAAAACCAACAAGCTGTTTTTAACTTCTTTCATTGTCCCTGCTAGGTTATTTTGCTCTAATTTGGAGACTTATAGTCTCTTTCTCTCTGTGTAATGAGGAAGATCTTTTCAGCAACCACCTCTGTTTACAACTAATTACAAGTTTGAACTCCAAAAAGAAATCCTCCTTAGAATTGACGCTGTCCTCCATGAATAGACAATGTTGAAAAAGGAAGTAGGAAAATAAAATTACATTTTTAGGGGGGGGGGGGAAAGGACCCAAAGGAAACTTGCGGCTGTTCTTTGCACAATGCGTAAACAGCAAGCTTTTCCCATGTAGTACACTATGAATATACTGTGCAAAACTCTAAAATAAACATGTCCTTAAAAACTTACACCAAGAAAACTGAAGCTACTTATGTCAACTTACTTTAATGCTAAAACTGTGGGACACATTTTTTTTTTAAACGTACTTATTTATTTTGGAGAGCTGCCTTTCAATTACACGGTTCCAAGTTAACTGACCTCTTCCCAGTTTCCATTCCACTAAGATTTATTTTTATACAAAGGGGCTGCAATATTTCAGCTATTATTCAGCTTGATGAAATGGTGTCCGTGGCAAAACTCCGGGGAGTCCTTAGTGTTTTGATCAACACCATGATACATAATGAACAATAAACACTGTTTATTGTTTTTATCTGTTCACAAAGAGCAGTGTGGTGGCCTAATGGTGAAGATGCTCACTTCCCACACGGAAGGTTCAGAGTTCAGTCCTAGGTAGTGGCAGATATTTCTCTCCTAAGACGCCAAGAAAAAATATCTGCTGCAAACTCTGCCTAGGCGTCGGGAAGGGCATCCAGCCAGTAAATGCTCAGCTCCATCCAGTCACCCTGACTCTATCTCAAATTAAAGGATTACAGGGTCATAAAAGGGAGTTTTTGATCAGCATGGTGGCTTCTCTGGAAGCAGTGAGTTGTCTGCTGTAAACTTTGTGTAGGCAGCAGGAAAGGAATCTGGTCAGTAAACACTTGAGCTCCATTCAGTCACCCTGGGTCCACCCCCAGTGCAAGGCAGTACAGGGTCATTAAAAGGAAAAAAAATATCTGTTCACCACAATGTGAAGTCACAGCTGCCAGTTCTTTAGCTAGTGTTGGCCATCTACATATCATTTTTTTCCCCAAGAACCTGGGATGTTGTAATGTATTGACATAGTATCCCAACAATGTGGCCTTTTGTAATTGACTGATAGTAATTTTGTCAATACACAAATTTTTTAAATGTCTTCCAAGCTTTGGGTATGGCACCCACTGGGACCATCACGGTTTACACCATAATCTTTCAGATCTTGACGCTTTGTGAGGTTCTCCAATTCTTTGTCTTCTATTCCATCATCATCATCATCATCATCATCATCATCATCATTATGGTTTTTCGCATAGTCAGCCAGATATTTAGACTGCATTTGGCATTTTTGTCCAGCTGTCAAGTCTTTCACAAATATCTGGGATAGGCAGATGATGTTTACTGGTGTTAAAAGTCTCATTGCAACATGTAAGTTGTTCCCAGTCAAGCTGCCTTTTGCAATTGACCGATAATGATTTTGTCAATGTCAGTGGTATTCAAAGAGTGAGCCAGTTGTTTATATTTAAAGATACGGAATAAAAGAGTTGGAAGGGACCTTGGAGGTCTTCTAGTCCAACCCCCATTCAAGCAGGAGACCCAAAACCATTAGTCTGAAATGTTATAGGGTTTCCTGCTTGAGCAGGGGGTTGGACTAGAAGACCTCCAAGATCCCTTCCAACTCTGTTATTCTGCTATTCATTCTGGACAAATGGTCCAGTCTTGAAAACCTCCAGTGATGGAGCACCCACAACTCCGACAGGCAAGCTATTCCACTGTCAGAAAATTCCTCCTCCGTTGTAGGTTTCTCCTTGATGAAAAGAAAAACTTTGTAAGGGAAAGCTGCCTCCTGATCATTGACACGGAACAATGTTTAAAAGGTCCATTCCTGGGGCAGGTAAAAAAAAAAGGCAGGTTTTCTGGGTATCGATAATTATGGTCTCCGCGGTGCCAAGAAGCAGCTGGATAGAGTTCCAATCTGCATCTCAAAGTTGTGCGTAACAAAACAAACATCCTTCAGATGGATAACTTCATCTCGGTGTGTCAGACCTGCCTCCACCCAGCACTTAGCCTGCCGACAAATGAATGTTTTCTGCTTTCTCGAGTTTACATAAATAGCTGCAAATTCCTATAATTAACTAGGAAAAAAAAAAACCTTCAGTGGGATTCAAACAAAGACGTGTTTGTTTATCATGCACATTGGCTTCCCTGCCTGGAAGATTGGTGTCAACTGATGTTTTCTCTTCTAGGTTAAACAAAGCAGAAATATCCCAGAGTGCATTGCTGCCAGAGACCCAACAGGCAGCCGCTAAAGGGGGCGGCCGACTTATCATATTATTCTGCATTTTAAATCTCTCTCTTCCCTCTTCCTTTCTCCTTCTCACTGAGAGATGATTGACTCCCCCAACCAGCAGAACTAGGGACTCATGCAGGTCGACACCAAAGTTAACATCTGGCAGATAAAGAGGCTGAGGAGATAACAAAACAGTGATTCTTCAGCACATTTTATGTGCTGTAGCAGGTGGGAAATACTGATTAATAAAAGGTCTATGTAGAGAGCTTGGATTTGCTGCAAGGAGACAATACAATACAATTCAGATGACGAAACAGAGCAATTTTCCTAGACAAGGCCCTTCCTGTTGCTTTGAAGACTTGAATCAGCAGTTTCAAAAAGATTTCCCCACATACAGGTAGTCCTTGACTTACAACAGTTCATTTAGTGACCCTTCAGCGTTACAACGGCACTGAAAAAAACTGACTTATGACCGTTTTTCACACTTGCAGCTTCCCGTAGTCACATGATCAAAATTTAGAGGTTTGGCTACTGGCTCATATGGTCCACAGGCTGAGAACTCCTGGGTTCTTGGGACATCTAGAACTTTGATGTGATGCTCCTTCTTTTAATAGGAGAGTTGATAGACCTAATTCTTTTAAGTCATGCTGTTCAAGCAGACTTTGAAAGCATGAAAAGTTGGTCCCTCTCTTCCCATTTTCCCTTAAGAGAAGGTGATTGGCTTTAAAGGTGGTTTAAAACCTGCGAAGCATTTTCCCCAGTGATCCAAAATATTCTTCTGCCTTACGTTGGTCAACACTGGCCTTAGGCCCAAAGCTTTGATGTCTTTTTCTGAAATCTGTTCACCCCCCAAAAAGAGCAAGATTAATTCAAGAAGTTATTTGGAGAGCAAGCTCTGTACTTTCTTACCCCTGTGTCTCTTTCATAATATTTTGGACTGTGATATTTTTAATCTTACTTCCTCCTTGTTCTATATTCTGCTACTCTTTGGTACCTAAATAAACAACAAAAAGGCTAGGTGATCTTTACTTAAATTTAAAGGGGGATGAAATTAGAAACAGCCACTTAGGCAAAGTAGTACCATTAACAAAGGGGCACTATTTATATCCAAAGCATATATGTTTTACGCAAAAGTGGTTCTGCAATTATTTTTCTGTTTTCAACTGTATAGTCAGCAAATCCAACAGTCAATAAAATTAAGGCAGCAGAAAATCTTCAAGTAGTTCTCCATGGTCTGCTGTCATTTCTTTCTTTCTTTCTTTCTTTCTTTCTTTCTTTCTTTCTTTCTTTCTTTCTTTCTTTCTTTCTTTCCTTCCTTCCTTCCTTCCTTCCTTCCTTCCCTCCCTCCCTCCCTCCCTCCCTCCTTTCTTCCTTCCAAAAGCCCTTCTTTTCTTCCTTCCTTCCTTCCCTCCCCCCCTTCCTTCCAACATCATTTTCTAAGAACCTCATCTACAACCCACCATCCAGGGCCAATGACCAGTAAAATAAAGATTTGCTTATTCTCAAAAAGCATCATGTAGCTGAGAGCTGATTATTTATTTCCAGCAAAGTTCTAAAACGTGAATGGGTCTGGAACTCTGTGTTAGGATGGTGCAAAACCTTTGCAAGTCCTTAGGAGCCCTCACAGGCATGTTCAAGGACCTCTGATCAGATCAAAAAAAGCAGCTACACCATTTGTGTAAGTTACAGCCCTGGTGGCAGAGTGGCTAGAATGCAGTATTGCAGGCTGACTCTGCCCACAGCCAGGAATTTGATCCCGATGGGACTCAAGGTTGACTCAGCCTTCCATCCTTCTGAGGTTGGTCAAATGAGGACCCAGATTGTTGGGGGCAAAGGGCTGTCTCCGTAAACTGCTTAGAGGGGGCTGTAAAGCACTATGAAGTGATATATAAGTCTGCTAGTGCTACTGCTAGTGCTATTTGTGCAGCTCGCCTACTCCTTATTCCCAGCTGTTTCTACATATGCATGCATGCATGAGGCTCTCTGTGTGGCTGGTGTGTGTGGGGGGGTTGTGTGCAGTCCTTTGACTTCAACAAGGACAGAGATGAAGCATAGTGGCTCTAGGTGTCAAGCCTGTGCTGATATCCCTCTTTGCAGTTGGCAAACTTCTGAGCAAGCCATTTTTCTCCGTGGTGAGAAACCTATTCAACAAGCAAAAGAAATGGGAATAAAATTGAGATAATTGGCTACAAATATACTTCCCTTGTTTTCACCCCAAAATTGTGGCAACATACAAGCCATGAAGGAATCATGTATCCCCTACTTGGGTTATATCGTGGAGTAAGAATTCAGTCTCTCTGGTTGACTGTGCCCTTCAAAACTTCTAATTTAATTTCCAGCTATTTGCATCGGAGTAACTGATCTGTTTTGTTTGGCACCATCTCTTCCCAAACCCATTCCATTAAACTGAAAATGCCCCACTGTGTCATAACCATTTCATTATCCCTATGAAACAAAAGCTGTTGCCAGCGATGCCAGAAAATACACCGAGGTATTCATTACGACTTTGTCTTCTCTCCTAATATCATGCAAAACAAAACCCAGAGACACCCAGACACAAATCAAGGACCCACAATTAAAATGATGGTAGGTGTGTACAGACAGTTGCCTCTGAGCAAGGATTTTAATAATAAATGGGGGGAAAAATTTCCTTATTTTGGAATCTTGCAAAATATAGCATGAGAGATAGATGCACGACTCCCAGCGTATTACTCAGAGGCAGGGGAGGAGATTGTGTCTGGCAACAAACACTGGAGTGAATCCGCGTGTCTCTGCAGTACTTTGCAATGTTGCTTTTCTGAGCTCTTTAATCTCGATAGAAAGGAGCAAAACAGAACTGGAAAAATGACATCTTAAAAAGCGGATATTTGTTATCGATTGTTATCTGGCTCCAAAGACTTCAGTTTAACATGATGGTGCATAACAGCCATTGCTGGGGTTTTTTTTCCTAATGGTTTGAGGGACTGTTTGGATTGCGTTGGGGTGGGTGTATCCGTTGCTCTGTGTGTATACACCAGTGGTGGCAAACCTATGGCATGGGTGCCAGAGGCGGCACTCAGAGCTCTCTCTGTGGGCACACGCGCCGTCGCCCCAGTCCTAGGCCTTCAGCTGGGTTTTATAAAACCTTTTTTGCTTTGGGCCTCCACCACCATGTACAAAAAAAAAAAAGGTTCAATCATCAATTTCAACTTCTCGCGGGAAAAAAAGAGATCTTGCAAAGTTGGAATTGATTGATTGAACTTTTTAGTCCCACCCAGTGTGCCGTTACCACTGCAGCCACGCCCACCCAATTGGCCACACCCAGCCAATGGGCCACACCCACCCGGCACTCGACGATGCATAAGTGGGTTTTGGGTTGCAGTTTGGGCACTCAGTCTCTAAAAGGTTCGCCATCACTGGTATACACACTCGCATACACACATTCACAGTCATATCCTAGCGGTGGGCTCTCTGATATTCTTGTTCTCTTGCGGTCTCTCTTTCTTTTGATTCCCCCAACTGCTTTCCATAATTCCCCACCCTTTAAACACAGCCCTATGGATGGTTCACAGTGCTTGGAAGGCCGATGCAATCACAGGTAGAGCAAAGTCTATTGAAGTCAATGCGACAAGCAAATTGCAACAAACAGGATTTTTTTTTGCTTCGCTAAAAGACAAGGCTATACCAGAGGCTGTGAAATAACCAGGAGGAAGATTCAATTTGAAAGCTGCTGTCGAATTGGCTACGATATTAACAGAGATAAAACAGACCTTCATTTGAGGCCATTTTCAAAGCCCCGTTGGATAAATACAACTTTGCCCGATGGCCCAGAGGGCTAAGTGAGCTTCCTTTCTGCAGTGAATTGCCTTCCAATTCCTTCATCTAAACCTGCTGGGGTTGCTTTGATCGCATTCACACAATTCGGCAAGCCAGCCAGTCTCACAATCAAAGGTCCTGCGTGCATAAGGTCATGTTAGCAATAGCAATAGCACTTAGACTTATATACCACTTCATAGGGCTTTACAGCCTTCTGTAAGCGAGTTACAGAGTCAATATATTGCCCCCAACAATCATTTTATTGACCTGGGAAGGATGGAAGGCCGAGTCCACCTTGAGCCAGTCAGAATCAAACTCCTGGCTGTGGGCAGAGTTAGCCGGCAATGCTGTTTTCTAACCACTGCGCCACCAGGGCTCTTATCGCCAGCTTTGTCCTGTGCAAATTATTAAATACCCATGAGTTCAGTATGCTTTTGTTGTCGTTTAACCATTCAGCTGTGTTTCTGACTCTTGGTGATTTTATAAACAAGGGCTCTCCATCCTATGATAGATAGATAGATAGATAGATAGATAGATAGATAGATAGATAGATAGATAGATAGATAGATAGATAGATAGATAGATAGATAGATAGAT
>NW_015388529.1:259332-266748 GCF_001527695.2 Protobothrops mucrosquamatus
GATAGATAGATAGATAGATAGATAGATAGATAGATAGATAGATAGATAGATAGATAGATAGATATGATTTCTTTTTTTAAGGACAGGTTAAAATAGATTCTGCCCCAGAAATTATACCTGGGCTTAACCCGGAGGGATTAAAAACTCAGCTGGGTGAAAATGCCATCAATCCTAAGAGCTCACTTTGTTTTTCCCTTTTCTACTTTTCGAAAGAGAAGCGCCTGCACTTAAAATCTCCAGGAAATCCTGGAATTGCTCCCAGCGGCATCAATCTAAGTGAGATGGTGAGTGAGCTTGGCAATTGCGAAAATATTGAATAGAGGTGTTTTCTAGCATGGATTATGTCATGTGTTTGGGGACTCTTTAAACTAAGCAGTATTGACAGTCCTTCCCTCTGCTGTTCTTATAAATAAGTATTTAGGGAATCCTTGAGAAGATGAATGTTTGACAGGAGAGGCTTGCAACAGCCTCCTTCTTGCCATCTTGCAAATTATCCTTTAAAGCCAGAGTTGGCATACATGAATTGCTAGAGCATTTGACCCTTTCCCTTTTCTTAAAAAGCTCACCATTAAGATTGGGAACAAGCAGCCGACATAACGTAATGGTGGTGGATAACTAATTGCTCACTTGTAAAATATGTTGTCCTTGTGGGACTGAGGTTCCAAAGCAGATCAAAAGTCATACAGAAGCTCCCACCATTGAGAAGAAAATTTATCTAACCTAAAACGAACACTTCTAGGAAATATGACAGGTACCAGAGGGAAAAAAATAAGGTTTATTGCAGGAAATTGTGTAGGTGTTAAGACCAGGCTGTGTCACTCTAAGATGAACCTTCAGGAGGACTATTAAGGGCCAAGAGAAAAGATAACACACAATCCAAAAGAGCTTTTCCAAAAGGCAACTGGACTTTCTTGGGTTTTTTTCCTTGAAAACGTTTCGCTTCTCATCCAAGTTCTGAAGAAGAAGCTTCTTGGATGAAAAGTTAAATGTTTTCAAGGGAAAAAAAACCAAGAAAATTCTATTGGCTTTTGGGAAAGCACCTTTGGGACAACCACAGCCTGGATGATTGAGAATCTCCATTGGCATAATAGACAGCCGCATTGCATAACTGAGAAGTAAGCTCAGATGACCAGATTCCTTTCCTGCTGCCTACACAAAGTTCACAGCAGACAACTATTCATTGTGCCCAGAGAGAGAAACATCTGCCGCTGCCTAAGATTGAACTCACTGCCTTCAGAGAAGCCACCATGCTGCTCAAAAACTCCCTTTTATGACCCTGTAATCCTTTAATTTGAGATAGAGTCAGGGAGACTGGATGGAGATGAGCATTTACTGGCTGGATGCCCTTCCCGATGCCTAGGTAGAGTTTGCAGCAGATATTTTTTCTTGGCGTCTTAGGAGAGAAATATCTGCCACTACCTAGGATTAAGCTCTGAACCTTCCATGTGGGAAGTGAGCATCTTCATCATTAGGCCATCACACTGCTCTTTGTGAATAGATAAAAACAATAAAGAGTGTTTATTGTTCGTTATGTATCATGATGTTGATTAAAACACTAAGGACCCCACGGAGTTTTGCCACAGATACCATTTTATGAAGCTGAATAATAGCTGAAATATTGCAGCTGAAGAGAAACCAGGAAGTTGAATCCAAGTCAATCAGTTGGGAATATTAGAGATTAATGCTTAATGATCCCTGCTTAGCTTGCAATCCTTACTATCTAAAAGTTTCAATGGGTCAGGCGAGGTCAGGTTTTGTTAAATTGTGAGTCCAGGGCAGGTGCAAAGAACTTTTGCTTTTTTAAAAAATTTGCTGTGTCTTTATTTAAAAAAATAAAATTTTGTTGTATTGTTTTCGTTGTTTATTTGCGTTCATTTTGGAATTGGGGCTTTTAGGGGAGGAAATTAAGATTGCACAAAAGAGAGGTGTGATGGCAAAAAAAGTCAGGAACTCTTAGTCTAAGTGGACAATTCGAATTCAGGACTTAAAGGACCTAAATCTCATGCTACTACAGTGGTACCTCGGTACTCTTCGTTAATTGGTTTTGGGAGGCCAAAGACGATGGCCACCAAACAAATTTCCCCATAAGGAATAATGTAGCAAGTCACAAGGCAGTTGACACCGGCAAGTTCTTGATTGTGCATTGAGTACCAAACAAACAACAACTAGCGGGACATTTTCACGTCAAAATGGGTTGTGTACCAAACTTGATGAATTTCAAAGCAGTTGAGTACCACTGTAGTTTATTATTTTGCCACATGGAGAATCCATGCATGGATTGGAATGTGGAATTCACTGGTCTGGGGCTTCATTTAGCCCCAAGGGAGTCTTGTGAAATATTGCCCATCCTAGCATCGTATTACAGTGGCTCCAGGTTGTAAAATACCAATTTTGTCTCTATGTTTGGGTATGACTACATGCCTTTTAATAAGCATGTTTAAAAAGACAGCTTGGGGAGGAAGGGGGAAGACATCCTATGTGGCTCAATGCTTAGCTCTAAAATTGAGGTTTCTGAAGCAATCAACCTGTCTCTGCCCCTGAATATAAAACCCCAAGCTATGTATTTATAAAAGGAAACACTAAAGCGTACACGTTTATACTGGCTGGCTGGGTTTCTAAACAAATAAACCAAAAACAATGCTGAGAGCATTTTCAGTGTTGCATCAACCCAATTAATTTGTATTTTCTAAGTTTTAGAGCACCTTTCCTTTCCTTTCCTTTCCGTTCCATTCCTTCCCTTCCCTTTCCTTCCCTTTCCTTCCATACTTTTTCCCTTCCCTTTTTCCCTTCCCTTCTTTTCTTTTTCCCTTCCCTTCCCTTTTTCCCTTCCCTTTCCTTCTTTTTTCCCTTCCCTTCTTTTCCCCTTCCCATCCCTTTTTCCCTTCCCATCCCTTTTTCTCTTCCTTTCCCTTCTTTTCCCCTTTCCTTCTTTTTCCCCTTCCCTTCCTTTCGTTTTCCCTTCCCTTCCCACATTCCAGAGGTGTGAAGCAGATGAGACTGGGGATAACCATCCATGACAAAATGATCAGATGGACAGTTGCAGACCAAATGTACTTCCTAAACATGTTTCCTATAAGTCAACATATCATCTGAACTTCCTTGTGATCTTAAAAAATGAAAAGCAAATTCTTTTGCAATGGTTTCCTAGTCCTTTGGAATATTTATTAATTTCAAGGTGAATTCATTCTTAGGTTTAGAGGTACCACCAAACCACTCACTCATCATCTAAATAAAGACCTGGACTTTGTGGTTCCAGATCACCTTGACCTCTTTGGAGGGTAGCAACCATGTGCTAACAATTCCTCCTTCTTCTCCTCCTCCTCCTCTTCCTCCTCCTCCTCCTCCTCCTCCTTCTCCACATTATGCAGACAGCTGAATAAACCATATATAGCCACACATTCTTCTACTTCTTCATGACAGAACAATAGCAGGTCTTGGTGAGGGAATGTTTAGAAGTAGATGAGCTTCAAAGAAACCTTTGTGTCATGTTGCAACAACCACTCTGTCAATTTTCAGCAGAGGAGAGAAGAATTATGCACAGTTCTCTGAAGTGTGTTGATATTTGTTCTTCAGTGTTCTACTAGAGACAGACATATTTGAACTTTTTCTATCCAGCATTCAGCCCTGACTTCATTTCTTTGTTCTTTTTTTCCTTTTCACCTTTCCTTTTTATTTCTTTTACCTTTGTTTGCATTAAACCACTAGGTTTTAAGGCTTGTACGATACCTACTTTAGTTATATCTATTATATTTATATCTATTACATCTAAATAATATCTAAGGGGCTGCCACAAAGAAGTGGGGGGTCAATCTATTCTCCAAAGCACCTGAAGGCAGAACAAGAAGCAGTGGATGGAAACTAACTTCTCTCCTTGAAGCAACCTGGAACTAAGGAGAACTTTCCTGACAGTTAAAACAATTAATCACTGGAATGGCTAGCCTTCAGGACTTGTGGGTGCTCCATCACTGGATGTTTTTAAGAAGAAACTAGACAACCATTTGTCCCCAATGCTATGGGGTCTCCTGCTTGAGCAGAGAGTTGGACTAGAAGACCTCCAAGGTCCCTTCCAACTCATCTGTTATTCTGTTATTTGTGACTGATTTTATAAGATGGAAGAGTTGTATTTCTTTGCAGTCATCTGGTTGTTAGCACTATTGCCAGAATCCCATCCTCCTCCTCCTCCTCCTCCTCCTCCTCCTCCTCCTCCTCCTCCTCCTCCTCCTCCTCCTCCTCCTCTTCTTCTTCTTCTTCTTTTCTTCTTCTTCTTCTTCTTCTTCTTCTTCTTCTTCTTCTTCTTCTTCTTCTTCTTCTTCTTCTTCTTCTCCTCCTCCTCCTCCTCCTCCTCCTTCTCCTCCTCCTTCTCCTCCTCCTCTTCCTCCTTCTTCTTGGATTTCTTGAGGCCATTTGGGGACTTTGCCCTCAGGGTCACCTGAATCAAGATGCAATTGGTTGTGGAATCTTCTTGGAACTGTTGCAAGGGCTCTGTTGTAGACTAGAGACAAGTGGTGTCTTACTCCTCCCCAGTGGCAGGATTCAAATATATGAACCACCGGTTCTCTGTGTGGATGCCACTTCTGGAAGTCCGTTCTGGGCCTGGGCAACAAAAAAATTAGCTACCAGTTCTGCCGAAGTGGTGCAAACTGGCTGAGTCCCACCACTGCTCCTCCCCCTCTGTTGCAGGACGGCTGTTCAATTCTAACATAAGTGGATTCATCTTGAATTACTTTCATTCTAGATGGTTGTCTTTAAAAACTATGGGGGCTGAGTTTGCTTCTCTGCTTTTATGCTTCCTATTCCTTTTTCCTTTGATGCTGTGTCCTGAGACTCAATCTTGAGAGCAAATGATTCTACAAGCAGATCCAAGAGAAAGATCTGAGCATGGTGTGTTAATGTGCAGCTCTAGACTTCTTCTTTTTTTTACCTTTTTTTTTTTTTTGCTGCTTACTTTCCAGTTCAGTCGGAGTCGTCCCCCTTGGAGCTCAGTCTCAGATGATGTAAGAAAAGGAGACCATTTGATATTCTCTGAAAATCTACTCTTTTCTTTTCTTTTTTTTTCCTTATTTGGCCTGCTGTGGTTCGACTTTCACCAGTTTTACCCTTGCAGTCTCTGGAAGCGTCTTGAAATTTCTCAGGCTCATTGACTTGGACATTTACGTCTGAGTGAGTTACGCTCTTCATACCACTAAATCTGAACCTTGATGGGATTCCTTCAACTTCACTCAGAAAATTCCGGTGGCTTTCAGGAATGCAGGCATGCAAAGCTGTCCTTGAGGATTCATTGATTCACTGAAGTCTGGCTAATAAGTTTACCCCGCCTCTCCCATCTACTGTAGAGCATTGGGGTATTAAGTCTAGGAGCTTTTCTTGAGCATCGAGCAGAATGGGATTTTTATTATTATTTTAAGATGCATTATGACAGTTCAGCGAGAAAGAAACTGGCTAGAACTTATCAGCCTTTCTAATTCAATCTGGTTTATCTAAACACTTTAAAAACGCTGGTGATTAAAGATGGAGATTATTTAAGGTTACACTTTTTATTAATTATGTGTTTTAAAAAATCATTTGATGTTTTCCAAAAGAAGCTTCCATTTTTATTCCTAGGTAGCTTGAAAATTTCTCTTACATTTCTCTCCATGGTTTTTTTTTTTAACTTACCTGATTCTTAGATATGTTGGAGGGGGCTACTGCTAGTATTGTGTCTTATTCTGGGGAAATAAGAGGTGATTAGAGTGTTGTTTTTGGAAAGTTATAAATTGACTAAGAGTCCAGATGGACATGAAGAAGTCCATCTTGAAATAGGATTTGGAAATAATTGAAAGAATCCTTCTCATGGGAAATGGATAGTGTTTTGATTTCATATACAAAATAAGAATAGGACATTGAGACTTTGAAGACTGGACACTAGAGGGAGCAAGAATCATACAAAGATTACAATTAAAGGAGAAAAACACCTATTTGACTTGTCAACAAAGAATACCTATAGTAAAATAACTTAACACTGGATATACTGGAAGATATTTATGAACAATGGACTCAGAGGTTAATTTTAAAAATGTCTCCCAACATAGACCAACTGTGTGTGGATGATGTTATGGAACAAGTTCTAAAGGATAGGATGGAAATAGATTTGAATGTGGATTTAAAAACGGCATGCCACAAGAATGGTCTGAAGAAAAAAAAAGATGAAATGTTGAATATAGAAATGAAACCAGCTGGTATCTTAATAATTAAAAGGGACACACAAACAACAAAGGAAGGGAGTGACTTGGATATTTTTGAAAGTGTCGATGTGAAGGGACAGGAAAAAGAAAGAAAGAAAAACCAAATTCTAGGACATTTTGTAGGGATCAAAGACCAAGATTGTTAAAAGTAAAGGGAAGGAATATAAAGTTGTCGTATTTGATCCAGGTTAAAATAGATGACAAGGTTTTAAAGAGGGGTTTACAAAGCAAATAGCATCCATTTTTTTCTACATTTGAGCAATGCCAGGTTGTGGGTTTATTTATTCTTAGCAATATTGTCTTTCTGCCAAAGCAAATCAATATCCGGACAAAGACATTTACTTGTAAAGGAAAAAAAACCTGAGATTCTCAGCTTTGTGCTTTTGCTAAATAGAGCAAGGAGCTTTTGGACTGAGCCCCTTCCCCCCCCCCCGCAGGAAAACCCACTTAAAAGCAAGCCTAATTTAGTACCATGGGATAACTGCCTTGTAAAAATTGTGTGCCTTCTGGGACCTGGCACAAATCAATGCTGATGTAACCATGCTAGAAATCTCAGCCAGACAGGAGCAAGCGTGATTTATCACATGAGTGGGGGGGAGGAAATATATTGGAAAAATTGAGTGGCCACATACCATGTGGCCAAACCGTCCTAGGGTTTTGAATGCGTATTTGCAGTTCTCATTAATCTGCTCAATTACCCCGCTCAAATTGCTTGATGTGTGAGTGTTGCTTCCAAGCACACACAGCCACAAAGGAGCAGAAGGTGTGCAACGTGCAAAGACTTTTTGGCTGCCAAAGAAGACTTGTAATACCTTTCCATGCTGGCAGTGCTGAGCACCACTTTTTTTCCTCTTTGTAGTAGAATACAGTCATCTTTACTTTCCTTGTTGCATCGCTTTTTTTTCCAGCATCAGTCCAGGCAGGGTGAGAATTAGGGGAGAAGGGGTCTAGCCATAGCATCCACACAAGCTCAGAGACACCTGGTTTTCTCTCCAAAGTCCAATTTAGCCTGGGATACGTTGATTAAGAGTGGAAATTGAGAGAAAGTGGAGGGAACATTTGTGAGAAGGAATAGAATAGAATAGAATAGAATAGAATAGAATAGAATAGAATAGAATAGAATAGAATCATGATAGAATAGAATAGAATCATGATAGAATAGAATAGAATAGAATAGAATAGAATAGAATAGAAT
>NW_015388529.1:266960-271246 GCF_001527695.2 Protobothrops mucrosquamatus
CATATAAAGCAATAGCAACAGGAAGGAAGGAAGGAAGGAAGGAAGGAAGGAGGGAAGGAAGGAAGGAAGGAAGGAAGGAGGGAGGGAGGGAGGGAGGGAGGGAAGGAGGGAGGGAGGGAGGAGAGGGAGGAGAGGTGGGAGGGGAGGGGAGAGGGAGAGGAAGAAAGGGAGGGGAGGGAAGGGAAAGAGGGAGGGATTTGCGCATCACTTCAATATGACTAGGTGGTTCCCCTCTGTGTATAATTATTTGTTTTGATTTTCAGCTGATTTCCTTAGCCACCCATCTCTAACGACCCTTCCCTAAATTGATTGGGTGATGGCCGGTTCACAGACTATTTCTAAGAGCTGGCAACATTTCGGTGACTTTCATTTCATTGGATTTAACGATTGCTGGGAAGCAGGCCGGGAGAGAAGGGGGTGGGGAGCAAGAGAGAGGGAAGGTGTGCATTGCAGCAAGACACAATTGTTTTTGTCAGCACGATCCTTTTAACTCCACATCAATTAAGGCTTTATTCCCTAATTTCATTATTCTAGCCATTGGAGTGCTAATGCTACCCACCAACAACGCCACAGGTAAATAATGCTACACAATTTAATTTTAACTAATTGGAGCCTAGTAATCTAACAAGCTTTTCATATCCTAATTCTTCGAGTAATCTTTGATTTTTGCATCTCGCACCATTCTTGCAGTGGAAAAGGGCAGGCGAAAACATCCATTACATTTCAGATTCAATTATCAGCCAACATCTGCCTTTAACAGGGTGATTAGTATGCACCGGAATCGCCTTCTGTTATCTGCTCCATACATCCCCTTCCCATCTTCGCCATGTTTGACCTTGAGATTCATTCATCCAACCCTCCTTACCTTCCTTGTTATGCTAGGTGCAGGCCTGCCCAGTCAGAAACATTTTTGCCTTCTCAACATTTCAACCAAAGGTGCTTTTTCAAAAGGGAACTGGACTTTCTTTGTTTTTCCTTGAAGACCTTTCACTTCTCCTCCAAGAAGCTTCTTCAGTTCTGACTGAATGGTGGAGCATGGAAGGATTTATATTCCTTGTAGTCATCTGGTTATTAGCACTCTGAAGGTAACTGAGGGCGTTCAAGTTACTTCAATGTTCTCAGTCACCCCTATGTTTTCACTACAAATTGGATTGGGTAGCCCTAAATTTGCAGAAACGGTTGTTTTGGACCCAGAAACTGCACAGAAGATGGAGCCAAGGCAGTTCTTTCTCTGCTGTGTCGTCTTTATCACTAATGCAACATCATGGATGGAATTTGGGCGTAAAACCAAGACTGGTGTGGCTATAAATTGGCAAACCGTGTTCTGTTGCAAGGCCACAATTCTGTCGCCACTGAATTGAGACTCGCTCCTTCTTTCTTACCCTTTGAACTCATGAAATATCTTTTTGCCTAAGACTTTTTTTTTTTTTTTAAAAGAAAAATATTTGTGCTTTGGGATTCCAAATTGCTGCGTGGTGGATTGGATTTCATTGTTCTGAAGTTAATATTCTAAGTCACCCGCAGCCATTAGAGATCAGGCAGCCTATCCCGTACATTTGCTAAATAATAGCAAACTAATAATAAACGTCTGCTGGAGTTTCAACATGCGGTGTTAGACATACCCCATGGGAGCGAAGACTCTGATCATTCCAAATAGTTGGTGGTTACTGTTGAGGCACTTACTCATTATGCCAAATGGAGAACTTTTCCACACAGAGACAAAAAAAAAAGATGTGGTAGGCTCATTTAGCAACATTTAATATGTCTTCAGTTCTCAAATGCTTGAGCTGTCATCCCGTTGAAATGTTCCACCCTTTTCTGTGCTTTCCTTTGAAGCGATAACAAAAAACACCCAAACGCTGCCTTTCCTTAAAAAAGGAGCTATTTATTCACATATTCGACCTTGATTTTTCCATTTGTACTGATAGTCCCAAAGGGGCTTTTTGCCAAAAGGCAACTGGATTTTCTTGGCTTTTTTTTTTTCTTTGAAAACAATTCGCTTCTCACCCAAGAAGCTTCTGAAGAAGCGAAGAAGCTTCTTGGATAAGAAGCAAAATGTTTTCAGAGGAAAAAAACCAAGAAAATACAGTTTTGGAAACAGCACCTAGGGGCAACCATGATCTGGCTGATTGAGAATCTCCATAGATAGCTGTTCTGATACTGCTCCATTTTAGCTCCAGTGTGACCACATTGGTTACAGAGGAATCAACGTTCAGAGAACAAGTCTTGGTTTTAGCAGAAATGTTTCTCGTTCTTCATTTCTTAATTCTTTCTTAAGCAGTCTCTAAGGCTGACCTAAGTTTCTTTTTTCTTTTATCATTCATTCTCAGTTTTCTTCTCTTCTAAAACAGAAGAATATTGTATCTGTCTCCCTGGGACATTGGGAGTTTAAGTAATGTAATTAGTTTAAGTGCTCTGGGAACGAAGCACAATCCTAAACACAATGTGTTATTACCGAAATGAGTGTATGACAATTTTTGGGGGGAAAAGGGGGGGGGACATTTTCACCTTGCCTAACATTAGACTCCTATCATTAATGTGAGTCTGTACAAAAGAGGCTGCCCATGATTTGAGCCGCTGGGAAGATTATGTCTTTAAAAGCATAATTAAATGTAAATATATAAATATAAAATGTAGGAAATCTTCTGATGAGAGCACCAAAGGGGTGATCTGTCCCAACAGTTTTCACTGACGTGTTTAGAGCTTCAGTCTGCACCTCATCTTTAGAAGACCTTTAGAACGTTGCAAGGATTCTGTAGAATTTCACTAGGTGTGCAGTTTTATTGTGTGCAAAGTGTTTGTTGATTAGCCAGGCAAAGCTGTTTGGTGGGGGGCACCAGCAAGACTGTCTTAATTTTCTTAATTCCCTATCATTCCAATTATGACATGCATCTGAAATAATTTCACATGCATGTAATGTGTTTCAGGTTTTTTTTTTCCAACATGGAGTGCAGCTGACGGAAGAGTGGAATTTTCAGAAATGGAAACGCCGTGGGGAAAAAATGTCCCTTTGTATTCAAAGAACCTTTATGGTCCCTTATGACTTTGTGGGTTTGCACAATACCAAAACTGCCACAGAGCAGCTATGCCCACTTTGAACAAGCTAGAGTTGGACTCTAGATCTCTGTCCTCAAAAGTTACTCTAGTCCGTAGGGTAGTCCTGGTTCATATGTCCATCATGTAGCCTCTCTAAGCAAATCCTTCCCATCCACACTTGCTCCTGAAAGAACCTTAAACTGAAATTCTAGTCCAGGCCAAAAGTCCTGACTAACATTATGTACACATCTATATACCTGAGTTCTAGGAATCCATCCTGAATCAATGTTTGCAAATATCTCTTAAGATGCATTTTAGGATGGAGAGCAAAAGCTTGTGTTTTATGTTTTGGCATTGTGTTATTGATTGTCAAGCAGGGAGCTGGTGCTTTTCAACTGCCTATGTTTTCCGTTTCCATGTCTGGCAGTGTTTGGTTACACAACGTTCCTTAATGGCTTAGCTCCTGGTTTTCTCTCTGTTTGTGACCTCCTTTATCCTTCCAGCTTTCAGCACGGAGAAGCCTTTCTCAGTTTTTTTTAAAGTAATCAATAACCCCCGCTGTTGGCTGTCACTCATATTTGGCACACTTCTAAATTATTTAGTGGTCTCTCTTGAGCCATATAAAATTTCTATTGCATTTGTCAATTGCCTGATCAATCGTTTATTTTTCTTTCTCTCGAAGATGCACAGGGTGTGTTGAACTTGGAAGACTTAGCTTCCTTTAAGAGAGAGAAGGGGTGGGGAAAAAAATGGAAGGAACCAGAGCTAGCTACAAGTTTCAAGAAACACAGTTTCTGCTTCCTATGTCACCAACGTGAATTCCCTTATCACAATGCAAACTGCTTAGTATTTTTTTTCCTCTTTGGGATCCTCCATCCTTCCATCTGTGCTTTCTTATATTTTATTTTATTGTGCTTCTGCGTTCCTGTGACCTTTTCACCCCCAGCCACAGAAGATGCTCACACCAGAGGACTCTTTTGAACATCCAGCACTAATGACATCTGACATTTAAGTCAACTTTAAAGAAATCTCTGCAAAGCCAGCCACTGAAGCTTAGACTCTGCTGGAAGGGGGGGGTTGCATTGACATTCTCACCTGACAATAATCATCCCACTAAGGTACCTTACGCTGGGATTCTCACCAATCTCACAAAGCAATATATATATATATTGCAACGTATAATATCCAAAGTACAGTGGATATACATGTACATGCATACACACACACACACACACACACACACACACACA
>NW_015388529.1:271725-288500 GCF_001527695.2 Protobothrops mucrosquamatus
AGCCTTTCTGGTGGAATGCATGAAATCAGTTAGCCCTGTAGCTAGGGGGGAAAAAATGTACAAAGCCATGTCAGCTTAGCCAAGCCAAGCATCCTGGCAGAATGAGACAGTTTGAATGCTTTTCTTGCTTTAGGCAAAAATGAAGGAATTAAAGGACTAAAAACAAGAAAAGCTTCTTGCCGCCATTCAACAAGGTAAACATCAAAACTCAAAGCACCGGCTGTTGTAGTTTGGTGGCTCCCATAAATGTTTTAATTTTAAGAAACTGCTGATCTCAGTGGTTAATGGGGGAGTTTGGGGTTGCATCCAGAAAAACAGCCTGAAGGAGAAATCAAAATCTATGGGCCACTGTGTTGTTTGGTCTCCAGTATATTGTAGGACATGTGTCAAAAGAAAGATTAGGAATTATTGATAAGTCTCTGGGTGTTCAGTATGGTTTCCTGGGACTCACTTGATTCATATCAAGGATGCAGTAACCTATACACTAGGCTAAATCCAATAATGATGAGGGACTCAGTGACCAAGTCTAATCCAGATCCTCACCTCCATTGGATGTAACTCACGATCCAAAGACCAAGAGGTGAAAAAATGTCCAGCTATTGCTGAAAGGGTCATAAAAGTGATCCGTCTTCTTTTATTCCTGAATTGTTATTTCAACCAGAAGAATCACAGAGCAAACAATATCCAAAATAGGTGCTAAGATTGCATCAAATATTAGCAGTTGAGATGCAAAGAGGTAGAAGAGACTCGGATGTGATTAACTGAAGATTTTGTGTGTGTGTTAGAAAAGATAATTTAATAATTTTTAGAAAGTCATGGACTTTCCCATCTTGAAGTACCTGATCAGACATCCTGAGTGACCCATATCATAGGTGCTAGGGACTTTATCTTACAGACTGTAAGAAAATTATTTATGAGCTTCCTACTTGCAAATTGAGATGGACAGAAGACAAATCTAAGAAGGAGGGAAGGAAGGAAGGAAGGAAGGAAGGAAGGAAGGAAGGAAGGAAGGAAGGAAGGAAGGAAGGAAGGAAGGAAGGAAATTACAACTCTTCCCTTATATCCCTCTTCCTGTGTTTAGATTTTTTTTAATTAAAAAGATCAGAATAAAAGTAAATTTTAAAAGATGGCCACAGAAAATTACCTGGTTAGTGAGTGGCTTTATAAATTATACTATCAATCACTCAGAGGATGGAGGGTATTGGACCAATTGTTTGGCAGTGTTGGAATCTTGAGGCAGGTCCAGAGACTAGAACGAAAATGCTACGGGATAGTGCTGTTTTTGAAGGGTTGTCAAAGCCCTCTTTTGGAAGACGTTATTGCAAAACAGGATCCCATACAACACTCAATTCAAACAAACAAACAAACAAAACAAACAGGTCAGGAGGTCAATCTGTGTCTGTCTACTCTATAATATAAAGCCCAGAGATATTGATGTAGTGCAAAAGAGGTAATGCTTCCAAGGAGTCCAATTTGTAGCCACACTTACAGATCAACAGAACTTGGCTTGCCTCCATTGGTGTCAAGTGGCCAAACTTCTAGCATCCATAAATCAATCGAGTTCCTCTGATTTATACCAGACGAGGACCACCTTGTCCGTCTTCTGCACTGCAAGGTGAATTAGCCAACTGCTGACCCATCAGCTCCATGGCTTTCAGCTTTGATTCTTTCCACCTTGTTCTATATTTTTGCAAAGCAGCTGTTAAATGAGTAATTGGGGTGAACTTCGAACCCCGGTGGTTTCTTGTAAATGGTGTGGAGGAGATGATGCAGTTGTAAGCATGGAAACATAGCTGGCTTTTCCATTCCAGATTGCTCTAGCCACATCAGCTAATCACATCAGATGCTTTAATTACAAAAAGTGTCCAAAAGAAAAAGAGTCACTCGGTGTTCTGGTGTATCAAACCCAGAATGTCAACTCTACAACGAACCTGGCTGCAGCCATCTTGGTCGTTCTAGGTTGCCACACGAAAGGGAAGGGGCACAGAGTATTTTTGCTAGTCTAAACATTTCTGGCTCCCATTTCTTTCTACCGGTTAGCTTAGAGGGTTGTCCATTTAGTTAGGAAGCCCACCAACTTATTCTATTGGGGAACGTAGCCGATTGCATAGGCCTGGGGTGGGAAGTTTGACTTTGTAATAGTGTGACTCTTCGGAGGGAATTTCAGACTTGGTTTCACTTTTGACCATGCCGATATTCTGTAACCAATAAACATTATTCTTTGAGGAAACCTCTAGCCTCAGAGTTCTGCTTTCATTGGTCTTAGCATCGGAACCATGACACAGTGAGTCATATGAATCTATGGTATTATATGCTAAAAGTAGTTTATGATGGCAAACTTCTGGTAGAGAAATACATATTTAATAATGTGCAAGGCCAAAGCATTGAGAGGATTTAGATAATACCAATAGAAGAGATTATCTGCAGCTCAGGGATGAACTGTGAAGTCCTTGGTGCTCTCTGAGATTGGATGTTTGCTTGCAGAAGTTTCATTACCCAACTAAGTAACATCATCAGTGTTGCTGTGCTTGGGGTTTTCTCCCTGTTTCTACACAGTTGTGTGGTTTTTCCCCTGATAGTTCCTTATTTAGGGTTTTTGTTTTTTGTTTTTGCTAGATTGTTTGTCTCCTTAGTAATCCCTTGATTAGGGTATTGTTTTCTGCTAGATTTTTGCCTGGTGTTAACCTCTGCTTATCTGGGTGTTGGCTATTGTAAACCAGACAACAATCTAGGAAGTATCAAGGAGAAAAGCAAGATGAAAAGGTGGGGAAAGTTCATTCCCTCCCAGCTACCCACTGCTCCTGAAGGAATTCAGTCCCAACACATCTGGAAGGTGCCAGTCAGAAGAACACCCAAAGGTGCTTTTTCAAAAGGCAACTGGACTTTCTTGTTCTTCCTTGAAGATGTTTCTCTTCTCATTCAAGAAGCTTCTTCAGTTCTCACTCAACTGTGTCAAGAACTGAAGAAGCTTCTTGGATGAGCAGAGAAATGTCTTCAAGGAAAAACAAGAAAGTCCAGTCACCTTTTGAAAAAGCACCTTTGGGACAACCATGACCTGGATGACCGAGAACCTCCATAGACAGTCAGAAGAAAACCGTTCTAGGAAAATCTGTCATGGATGGTCTCTGTTTACTTTGGCAACTAAAGTCCAAAACAAAGAGGTAGTTGGGCTCTTCACCCATCCCCATCTTCCTCCCCTCTTCTCCAGGGGGTTCCAAGTCAAGACAGACCATTCTTGCTCAAATTAATCATTTGCAAGCTTTTGAAATTCAATCAATATATATATCTACAAGGCTGTATATTACAAGACTCCAGTTTAGGGTATCTGAGAGTGTTTGCTTGTATTCTTCTGGTACTCTAATTCACTTTCTCCTTCTCTCTCTCTCTCCCTCCCTCCCTGGAAACATACGTTCCAGAGGAACACAACAATGCATACCAATTAATACACAAATATGGTAGGTTTTCTGAAGGAGGCCTTGCATCTTTTACCCACTGTGCATAAAAAAATGAGCTTTACGGCATTGCACAAGGAACGATGCACAATTGTTTTCTTTCCAACAAATGTTTAAAATATTTATTGGGGAAGCCATATGGAGGAGACGAATTCTAAGGGAGGATGAAACCCGTTTAGAAAGGGAATATAGAGAGAAAACACATTAAGGAAACCCTTCAGATTCTCCCCACCCCCTTTTTTTTTCCCCTCTCCAATCTCTCCAGTCTTCAGCTCTCTAGAGGCAACTTCTTCCTTTGATCATTGCAGATCTATACTGACATGTCCCAGTCCAACTTTTGCTCTCTAATATTCCACAGCTCAGATACATGTATTATCTCTCTGAATGAAGAATTGCTCCCCGTTTCTTGGAGACCAAGGTTGTATCGCCATTATCGGTGAAAGATTGTGCTTTGGGGTAGCTGTGTTTTACCTAAGGGTTTCTCATTTAGCAGGAGGATTTGCTAAAATGTCTCTCCATTGTTCTTTAGAACAATTGTTCTTTAGAACAATTAACCAGTGGAGTGGCTTGCCTTCAGAGGTTATGGGTTCTCCATCACTATACAGTCTCCTGTTTAAGCAGGGAGTTGGACTAGAAGCCTCCAAGGTCCCTCCCAACTCTGTTATTCTGTTATTCTATTCTAGTCCCATGCGCATTATTCTAGTCCCATGCGCATGGCTGGGACTAGGAAAGTCTTGGCGAGTGAAGAGAGTTTTTGTTTTACACACACACACAAACACATACATGGCCAAAGTCATCCCAGTGGTGGTAGAACACACAGGGCTATGATGCCCAAACTGGGAGAGGAGCTCCAAAAGATCTCAGGAACAACATCAGAAGTCTCCATCCAGAAGAGTGCAGGGCTAGAAGCAGCTAAGATAAGGGCCTATAGTAGAGGATCCAAGATTGAGGAAGATACAGTCCACTCATAATCATGATTTATTGATGTTGCTTGTATGTACACTGAGAGCTTATGCACCGGAGACAAATTCCTCGGGTGTCCAACCATACTTGGCCAATAAATAATTCTATTCCATAGGTGTGAGAAGGGGATTTGATTTCTGACCTTCTCTTTTTCTTCTTCCTTTGGGGGGGGGGGCAGTGGTGGTTCTGATTTTACATGTCAAGTTAAAAGCAGTTCTGAAAAATGTGAGACTGGCCAAGAGCACACGTGATACCTCCAAGCCCTAAAACCTGAGAAGAACTCTGGAGTCTGAATATACTATTCTGTCTGAGAACTAGAGAAACCTTTCTTCTTTTTTGTGGTGTGGGGGTTGGAGGGAAATCATAGAGATTGGTTGCTTGATGGGATTCCATAAGAGTCTAAATGTCTTTCCAAGCTGCAACAAGCCCCTCGTGTAAAGAGCAGCACTTCAAAATGTCAAGCTTTCAAGTGGGGGGGTGGTGGAAAAGCATTGCTCAGTTATACACACATCCAGGAAGATAAAAAAAAGCAACATTTAGGTGTGCACTCAAATTACAAGTTTATAGAGCTATTCGGAGCCAAAACCAGAAAGTTGCGGTCTCAAGGGTTCTGACACTTTCAACAGACATTCCAAGTCTCTGTTAGGAGGTTTAGTGTGTTTCCAAAGAGACTGTCTTGCTCTGTTTGTCTTGAAAAGAACACAGGACTCGGTGAGTTGCAGTTGAATGCTTATGTCCTCATAGCTTCGACATTGCAATGCCCTAGAACAACAAAAGACAAAAGCCATACATTATATTACATTTGGGTTTGTCTCTCCTCCTTTCTCTGGAAAGTTCAAGTACAAGTAACTCTTTGGAAGTCACCCATAAATGAACATTTGTTAAACCAAGAGTGGGAAAACACTGGCGATCTATGTTGTTAGGCTACCAGTTGTCTCTTCTTTGGCCATTAACAATGTGCAAAGGAGCTGAAGCTCAATGTCCTCTAAAAAGCTACAGGTTCCTCATTCCTGGAGAATTAAGTACCTACATCCTAGCTCAAAGTCTCTGTGCGATTGGACCTTCAAGGTCACCCAACAAAGAGCCAGCTCTATGTTCTAACTAATCAACAGTCCAAGCTATGAGGATGAAGGTTCGTTCTCTGAGCTTGTGGGTTGGTTTCTGAACGTTTTGTTACCAGGCTAGGTAACATCTTCAGGGGAGTTTAGGGAATGTCAGCGTTGGTGTTCTTCTGTTTAGAAGGGCTTCAGGTGTGGGTGTGTCAAGGGAGGGTCTTGTGTTGGATCAGGTGAGCGTCATCAGTGAGAGTCTTGTGATGGGTCATTGGGAGGTGAAGTGATGGGGGGTTGCGTGGGTTGGTTGAGGCTCAATGCTGCCTCTGGTTGATTTGGATTCTGAGCGGTTCATAGACTGGCTGTAGGTACCATGTTTCCCCAAAGTAAGGCCTACAACAACAATAAGCCCTACCTTGATTTCTGGGAGTAGGCCTAATATAAGCCCTATCCCAAAAATAAGCCCTAGTTTTGGGATGAGGCACACACCTAAAAATCAAGCTAGGGCAGGGGTGGGGGTGTGGAGCTGCCCCACCCACTCTGCGCCCACTAACCTCGCAGCCAGGCCTCTCCTTGCCAGCCCACTTCTTCTTCTTTGGCCTCTTATGCAGCCAGGCCTGCATTTTTCACTCACAGGACTTTACGGAGCCAAGAACTGAGCTATGAATTCAATTCATAGTTCGGTTCTGCAAGACCTCAGCAGCCAAGCACTAAGCTGCTTAGGTCTTCTGGAAAGGCCAGACTGCAAAATGCAGGCCCGAATGCAGCTGCAGAGCTTTGGCCCCAGAAGAAGTGGACCGGCTGGGTGGGGCTGTCGGTACCAGATGTGAGGTAAGGCCTACCCCGAAAATAAGACCTGGTGCCTCTTTTAGAGGCAAAATAAAAATAAAAAAATAAGACCCGGTCTTATTTTGGGAGAAACACGGTTGATGGAATTGCTTGTAGAATGCCAGGCTTCGATGGCACACACCTGAAGCCCTTATAAACAGAAGAACACCGACACTGACATCCCCTAAACGCCGCTGAAGATGTTAACTAGCCTGGTAACAAAACGTTCGGAAACCAACCCACAAGCTCAGAGAACGAACCTTCACCCTCATCCCACACCTGAACTACAGATATTTGCCACTACTGCAGTTCAAGCTATATTTCAAGCTGATCTATTTGTATTGCTGCCAACTTTTCAAGGTGAACTAGAAGAGAAAAACAGAGTTATCAATATTGTTTTTATTACAAGGTTTACAGCAGGGGTCTTCAAACCTGGCCCTTTTATGACTTGTGGACTTCAACTCCCAGAATTCCTCAGCCATGCTGGCTGAGGAATTCTGGAAGTTGAAGTCCACAAGTCATAAAAGGGCCAAGTTTGAAGACCCCTGGTTTACAGCAACAGAATCTTGCAATTCTAAATACACTTCCTTTCTTTTATTTATTTATTTATTTATTTTATTTAATTTATATGCCGCCCTTCTCCCGACGGGACTCAGGGCGGCGCACAACATATTTAAAACAAAACATAAATACATTCCCCCCCCGATAAAACCGAATTAAATCAAATTTTAAAGTTGTGTCTCTGTCAAATTGCTAAAAAATAAACCCCGTATAAAATCCTCCCTAGGTCAGNAGGGGGGGGGGGGGGTGGAAAAGCATTGCTCAGTTATACACACATCCAGGAAGATAAAAAAAAAAAAAGCAACATTTAGGTGTGCACTCAAATTACAAGTTTATAGAGCTATTTGGAGCCAAAACCAGAAAGTTGCGGTCTCAAGGATTCTGACACTTTCAACAGACATTCCAAGTCTCTGTTAGGAGGTTTAGCATGTTTCCAAAGAGACTGTCTTGCTCTGTTTGTCTTGAAAAGAACACAGGCCTTGGTGAGTTGCAGTTGAATGCTTATGTCCTCATAGCTTCGACATTGCAATGCCCTAGAACAACAAAAGACAAAAGCCATACATTATATCACGTTTGGGTTTGTCTCTCCTCCTTTCTCTGGAAGGTTCAGGTACAAGTAACTCTTTGGAAGTCACCCATAAATGAACATTTGTTAAACCAAGAGTGGGAAAACACTGGCGATCTATGTTGTTAGGCTACCAGTTGTCTCTTCTTTGGCCATTAACAATGTGCAAAGGAGCTGAAGCTCAATGTCCTCTAAAAAGCTACAGGTTCCTCATTCCTGGAGAATTAAGTACTTACAGCCTAGCTCAAAGTCTGTGTGCGATTGGACCTTCAAGGTCACCCAACAAAGAGCCAGGTCTATGTTCTAACTAATCAACAGTCCAAGCTATGAGGATGAAGGTTTGTTCTCCGAGCTTGTGGGTTGGTTTCTGAACGTTTTGTTACCAGGCTAGGTAACATCTTCAGGAGAGTTTGGTGTTCTTCTGTTTAGAAGGGCTTCAGGTGTGGGTGTGTCAAGGGAGGGTCTTGTGTTGGATCAGGTGTGCGTCATCAGTGAGAGTCTTGTGATGGGTCATTGGGAGGTGAAGTGATGGGGGGTTGCGTGGGTTGGTTGAGGCTCAATGCTGCCTCTGGTTGATTTGGATTCTGAGCGGTTCGTAGACTGGCTGTAGGTACCATGTTTCCCCAAAGTAAGGCCTACACCAACAATAAGCCCTACCTTGATTTCTTGGGAGTAGGCCTAATATAAGCCCTATCCCAAAAATAAGCCCTAGTTTTGGGATGAGGCACACACCTAAAAATCAAGCTAGGGCAGGGGTGGGGGTGTGGAGCTGCCCAACCCACCCTGTGCCCACTTACCTCGCAGCCAGGCCTCTCCTTGCTGGCCCACTTCTTCTTCTGAGGCCTCTTCTGCAGCCAGGCCTGCATTTCTCAGTCACAGGGCTTTCTGGAGCCAAGAACTGAGCTATGAATTCAATTCATAATTCGGTTCTGCAAGACCTCAGCAGCCAAGCACTAAGCTATGGATTGCATCCATAGCTCGATACTCGGCTGCTTAGGTCTTCTGGAAAGGCCTGACTGCAAAATGCAGGCCCGAATGCAGCTGCAGAGCTTTGGCCCCAGAAGAAGTGGACCGGCTGGGTGGGGCTGTCGGTGCCGGAGGTGAAGTAAGGCCTACCCCGAAAATAAGACCTGATGCCTCTTTTGGAGGCAAAATAAAAATAAAAAAATAAGACCCGGTCTTATTTTGGGAGAAACACGGTTGATGGAATTGCTTATAGAGTGCCAGGCTTTGATGGCACACACCTGAAGCCCTTATAAACAGAAGAACACCGACACTGACATCCCCTAAACGCCGCTGAAGATGTTAACTAGCCTGGTAACAAAACGTTCGGAAACCAACCCACAAGCTCGGAGAATGAACCTTCACCCTCATCCCACACCTGAGCTACAGATATTTGCCACTACTGCAGTTCAAGCTATATTTCAAGCTGATCTATTTGTATTGCTGCCAACTTTTCTAGGTGAACTAGAAGAGAAAATCAGAGTTATCAATATTGTTTTTATTACAAGGTTTACAGCAGGGGTCTTCAAACCTGGCTCTTTTATGACTTGTGGACTTCAACTCCCAGAATTCCTCAGCCAGGCACGCTGGCTGAGGAATTCTGGGAGTTGAAGTCCACAAGTCATAAAAGGGCCAAGTTTGAAGACCCCTGGTTTACAGCAACAGAATCTTGCAATTCTAAATACACTTCCTTTCTCTCTTCCTTTACCTGCATAAGAACTAAGGAGGGCCATATCTGAGACACTTTCTCAGATTACACTTCTGCTCCAGTTTCAGATTTCTTTTATCTGGCTCTTATCTTAATTATGACTCTTTCTCCTGTTCCTCAAGGTCTATCCTTCATCCCATTATAATGACAAAGGTGCCAAATCTTATCTCCTCCAAAGTCAGTTTCTGCTTTTGTATCTGGTGGAACTGGGTGATTATATACGTTAAAAGGAAGTTCCTTAAAGAAAATCAAAGGTTCTTCGAAGATGACAGAAGGCAGCTGTCCAAAAATGAGTCTTTGTGGCCTGGCATTTGTTGAGACAGACCAGTGTCACATTGTCTGCATTCTTGCCATTCTAATTTATCAACACACCATGTCAACCTCCTGTGAAAGACCAAGAGCTTATAACTGCTTTGGCTGATATGCCAAATAAATAGAAGCGTGGATAGTAGATCCTTCAAAAAGAAAGATTTGTCCTTTGTTAGAAAACCAGTAGGAAATACTGAATGAATACATGGATCAGAATTGTGCCCTTTTTTTTTGTTCAGACCTTCTAACAAATCAAATAACCAAGATAAGCAAGATAAATCAGAGAACATCAAGAACTCCACAGTCCTTCTCCTCTTCCTCCTCCTCCTCCTCTCCACAAATCCCATTCCCTTCTAGTATTGATGATGTTCCCTAGTTGGGCCATGAAACATCTGCAAGAAAACCACCCAGCTCAGAGAGCATCAAAGACCCCCACAGTTCAACCCTGAGCTACAAATATTTTCTTCTGTTGAGATCTTCGTCTAAACCTGCTCACAAGCACATGCACCTGATATTTACCCTCTGCTCATTAGGTCTGGGCCAAAGCATGATTCAGGTTTTTTAACTAGCCTATACCTTGGGGACATGTCTCTATATTCAATTATCATATGATAGAATACATAGAATGGTAGTTTGACAGATGGGGCATCATATTTTAATAAACATCCTCTTTTCCCATTTTTGTTTGTTACAGAGGAAGGGAAGGGAAGGGAAGGGAAGGGAAGGGAAGGGAAGGAAAGGAAAGGAAAGGAAGGAAGGAAGGAAGGAAGGAAGAAGAAAGAAAGAAAGAAAGAAAGAAAGAAAGAAAGAAAGAAAGAAAGAAAGAAAGAAAGAAAGAAAGAAAGAAAGAAAGAAAGAAAGAAGAGGAAGGAAGGAAGGAAGGAAGGAAGGAAGGAAGGAAGGAAGGAAGGAAGGAAGGAAGGAAGTTGTAACTGGGTTACAACTAGTTACCGTAGCTGTGCTGAAAATGGTGTTAGCTAACCAGTAGGGGGAGACTTCAGGCAGTCCAGCACACTTAAATGTACTATCAGTTTGACTGTTGTAAATAAAATATTATTTACACTATTAGTAAACTGCTATAAGATATTCTTAGGGTTGTGAAAATAGCTTTTCACTACTCAACATTCACTGCAGGGATTCTGCTGTATTCCACAATTATGTTTCCCCTAGGTCCATTAAACTCTTTTTTTACAGTGTAATATGATTATATGGTCTGTTGGCCTGCAGGAGTCTCCAGAGACTCAGGCATCCTAGTCAGGTGACTCAATGCAACATTGGAGATTCAGAAATAGCATATGGGCGAGATCAAAGCATGGACGGGTGTATAAAGTGGAAAGGGAAAAACTCTTTTACACGTTGTGTTGTTACACTTGCGGTAGTTGCTCTTGGGGTGTGTGTGTGTAGAGAATTCTTCCTCTGTTGCCCAAGCCATAATCCAAAGGCAATCTAGCCCTAGAAAACAGGAGGAGACAAAATAGATGTCTCTGTGGACATCCATCTAAAGAAGGTGGGCTCACTTGGAAAAAGAATTCCTGGTGAATAGTAGACCGTTCGTGATTAATGAACTCCACAAGAGCAGGGACAATTCTGAAAGGGAGAAAATTTAAATCTTCCATTGCAAAACTATCAGTGTTAGCTCCTGGAAAATTTCTTATTACTTTTATCTATATCTGATCTCTCTTCAAGCAACTTCTACCATTTTCTTCTTGTCCTGCTCTCAGGTGCTTGGGAGAATAGAATCAGAATCTGATTCTGATAGAGCTGGAAGGGACCTTGAAGGTCTTCTAGTCCAACCCACTGCTCAAGCAGGAGACCCTATACAATTTGAGACAAGTGGCTGTCCAGTCTCTCCTTAAAAACCTCCAGTGATGGAGCACCCACAACTTCTGGAAGGAAGCTGTTCCACTGGTCAATTGTTCTCCCTGTTAGAAAGTTTCTCCTTAATTCCAGGTTGCTTCTCTCTTTGATTAGTTTCCATCCATTGTTTCTTGTCCTGCCCTCTGGTGCTTTGGAGAATAGGTTGACACCCTCTTCTTTGGGGCAGCACCTTAGATATTGGGACACTCTGCCATGTCACCTAATCCTTCTCTTTATTGGGCTAAGCATACCCTAGTTCCCACAATCATCCCTCACACAGTTCAGTCTCCAGATGCTTTATCATCTTGCTTGCTCTTCTCTGCACATTTTCCAAGGACTCAACATCTTTTTTCTATCATGGTGCTTAAATAAAATCCCCTATAAATACATCTTATTGTACCAGCAAACACCTAAAGTTCTGTCTGGTTCTTATAATGCATTCCTTCAGCCACCTCTTTAAACCCAGGTAATCCTCAACTTACGAGCGCAGTTGAGCCCAAAGGTTCTGATGCTAAGTGAGACATTTCTTAAGGGAGTTTTGCCCCATTTTACGACTTTTCTTGCCCCAGTTCTTAAGTGAATCTCTGCAGTTCTTAAGTTAGTAACCCGGTTGCTGAGTGAATCGGGCTTCCCCATGGATTTTGCTTGTCAGAAGGTCGCAAAAGGGGATCACGTGATCCCCCCCCCAGGATGCTGCGACCGTCATAAATATGAGTCAGTTGCCAAGTATCTGAATTTTGATCAAGTGACCGTGGGAAGGCTGCAACGGTCGTAAGTGTGAAAAAGGATCATAAGTCCCATTTTTCAGGGCTGTTGTAACTTTGAACCGTCACTTAATGAACAGTTGTAAGTCAAGGATCCCCTGTAATTTCTCTTTCTGAAAGTATATGAGCGTGCTCGGTTTCTCCTCCATCCTTGCTGCTTTCAAGAAATGCCCGAGTTGTAAGGTTTCTAATGACTTCTTTCAAGGAACGGGAGAGAGGAAGAAGGAGAAGGAGAGAAGGACTGGAACAAGTTTGCGCAAAGTTTACTTTAATTTAAATTTTGAAAGATTGACTTGTACCCGCCGGAGCCAGGAGAAAAGAGTTTAATGAGTGTTGTTTAACTAATTGCCAATTATCTCTAAGCAGAATGGTAATTTCCAGCAGCTGCGTACCCAGCAAGGTTATATTCAATTTATACTTTGGTGTTGCCAAATTGGGTAGGCAGAGACTTGTGGAAGCATCTTGGCACCATGTCTGTGACTCTTTTTGTTGATGTTTTTTAAAGAAACAGGTCTTTGGGAAGGGAGCAGAGAAAACTGGATAATGTGGGGGTTTTTTTTTCATTCGTTCACAGATTATACTTATAGAAGTTGAAGAAGCGATACTATAAATATCTGCCCAGATATAAGACAGTCCAGTATTGCCACATACCTGCGCATAGGCTCCTGCAATTAATTGATGATGATCACTTTTGTCAGATTGTGTCCTTTTCAATTTCCACAAGGGTGAATGACATATTCTTCTGTTGCAGTTGTTGACTGATATTATATCAGGAAAAAGTATAAAACTATCTCTGCTAGTTGGTCTGGGGTCCCCCAATAAGGGGGGGGGGTCTTTTCTGGCATGGTTGTAGAGAGACCACCCCCCATGCCACCTGTCTCTTGTTTCTTTTAGTTTTTAATCTTTCTTCATTTTTAATTGTTTTGTGTTATCTTCTTATTATGCTGAAAGCCACTCAGAATTGTCGTAACAGTAAAGGGGTGGCATATAAATTTAATAAATAAATAAATGTTTATATATGTCCATGTTCTATGAACTAAGATTCCTGGCTAAGATACTTCTATCAAGACATTTCATATTACATTATTTCATATAACTTTATTCTATGAGATTTAACAGTTCTGGAAGTTTAGGGCAGGGGGTGTCCAACCTTGGCAATTTTAAGATCTGTGGACTTCAACTTCATGGTTGGCTGGGGAATTCTGGGAGTTATAGTTGCCAATGTTAGACATCCCTGGTTTAGGGGAAGTTTGATTGTTTATTAATCCAAATTGATGGGTTGTCAAAGACTCAAAACTTTATATCTTTACAGGGTAATAACCTATTCAGATGGTCCATATGACCCATAGGTCAATTCTGGTACCATCTTGAGACCTTCTCAATGAAGGATACAGAACGTCATTCAAGAGCTTCCTTCAAAGAAGTACACAACACCAGATCAAGAAAGAGGGCATGGTTCAAATGAAAATAAGATGAATACAAATTAAATTACTTTGTTATTTACTTCCCATAAAAGAGATGAATAGTTCTCTTCGATTACACTTCAGAATTAACTTTGGAGGTGCTTTAGAGTCCATAGATGTTCCTGTCTACCCTGAACTAAATCCCAGATGATGGTCCATCAAAAGGGGGAACCATCGAAATAAGGTTCCCCCTTTCATTTTTCACACCTTCCTGGGACTAAAAGCACTCAGAGACACAAATTTTGGCAACTCTTCTGGCTGAATAATCATTAAAACATCAATTGGGGAAATCTGACATGGGCAGAAATCCTTCTGCTAAATTGTTTAACAGCAGCACTTCTCTTGCAGAATGCCCGTTTGTGAACACTGTGTTGAAAACCCTCTTACCTAGTCAAATGTGAACGTTGCTGCAGAAGCAAAACGCAATCGTTGAAAATGTCATTTCCATCCTGTCTCCCACTAACCCAGCCCTTTTCCTCCAGCAGGCATCCTGACATCGTTTTTTGTGCTGTAGGGTATATCTGTCTAATTTAGGCATGCCGTAACAACTCACGTTTCGCCTCGTTTTGTCTGTTAACATTGTAGACCGTGTTTCTAGGCTGATAATAGTCAAAGGTTTAAATTTTTAAAAAAATAAAAAATAGACTCAAATATGAGTTTATATACAATGCCAGATTTTGTTAAGCACCGGGGAAGATTTTCAGTGCCAATTTATTATTTAAACGTCCCTCCTGGCTGCGTCTCTTTGTCTCCTTGGAACAGGCAAAGCTACAGATCACTATAAACGTTAATCTTATATATGCAGGTATCAGATTCTGTTTGATGTTACCAAACATGTTGACTCCTATCTCAGTTGAGTGCACAATCCAGACGTTGTTAGCATTAAATCATGTTTTGTCTAGATGCTTTTGCTTGCAAAAGTCTGTTTCTCTGATCTGTTTTATTTTCCCGTCTTCTGTTTTGAGGTGAGATGTGAACGCCCCCATTTCAAGCATTGGATGGGACCTTATAGTTCAGGAGTCTCCAGTCTTAGCCATCTTTAAGACCCGTAGACTTCAACTCCCAGAATTCCCCAGCCAGCCTGGATGGCTGGGGAATTCTGGGAGTGGAAGTCCACAAATCTTAAAGTCGCCAAGTTTGGAGACCCCTGTTATAGTTCTATATACTGACTTAGTTGAGAGAGCCTAAGCTTCCAAGAAGACTTGCATACAGTTGAGTTATACTAAGAGTCACGTAGGTGAGATGGATGGTATAAAAATTTAATATATGATATATAAATATTCTCCTATAGCAGTGATGGCGAACCTTTTAGAGACTGAGTGCCCAAACTGCAACCCCAAACCCACTTATGTATCATCGGGTGTTGGGTGGGCGTGGCCCATTGGGTGGGTGTGGCCCATTGGGTGGGCGTGGCTGCAGTGGTAACGGCAGACTGGGTGGGACTAAAAGGTTCAATCAATCAATTCCAACTTTGCGAGATCTTTTTTTTTCCCGTGAGAAGTTGAAATTGATTGATTGAACCTTTTTTTTTGCACACAGCGGCAGAGGCCTAAAGCGAAAAGGTTTTATAAAACCCAGCTGAAGCCCTAGGACTTGGGCGACGGCGCGTGTGCTCCCAGAGAGGGCTCTGCGTGCCACCTGTGCCACCTGCGTGCCACCTGTGCCACCTGTGCCACCTATAGCATTGGGGCACTGTTCTGCGTGCCGCCTGTGCCACCTGTGCCACCTGCGTGCCACCTATAGCATTGGGGCACTGTTCTGCGTGCCACCTGTGCCACCTGTGCCACCTGTGCCACCTGTGCCACCTGTGCCACCTGTGCCACCTGTGCCACCTGCGTGCCACCTGCGTGCCACCTGCGTGCCACCTATAGCATTGGGGCACTGTTCAAACCCCGTTTGGCCCTTTCTTTAAGACAACCAACTTCCTTCTAGTTTGTAGGAGTGAAATTAACATTGATCTGGATTATCAAAAAAGACCATTCCTACTGGGACCAAGAACTAATTTCATTTAGCAGCAGTCAAGAATCACAGATTAGTATCCTGCTAATTTTCTCTCCACCCATCTGCAGCATTCTTCCGTGCAGCCCAAAGAAAAATATAGAATATAGAACAGTAAGGTTAGAAGGAACCTCAAAGTCTATTAATCCAACCCCCTGCTCGTGACAGAAGTCCCTATACCATTCTGGATAAATGGTTGTCCCATTTCTTCTTTGGACACCATATCACAAAAAAGATATTGAGAGTTTGGAAAAAATTCAGAGAAGAGCTACTAAGATGATCAAAGGCCTGGAGACTAAAACACACAAAGAACGGCTGTGGGAATTGGGTTTGGCTAGTGTAAAGAAAAGAAGAAATAGGGGAGACATGATAGCAGTTTTCCAGTATTTGAGGGGCTGCCACAAAGAAGAGGGGGTCACATTATTCTCCAAAGCACCAGAAGGAAGGACAAGAAACAATGGCTGGAAACTGATCAAAGAGAGAAGCAATCTGGAATTAAGGAGAAACTTCCTGACAGTGAGGACAGTCAACCAGTGGAACAGCGTATCCCCAGAGATCGTGAACCCTCCATCACTGGAGATTTTCAAGAGGAGACTGGACATTCACCTATCTGAGACGGTATAGGTTCTCCTGCTTAAGTAGGGGGCTGGACTAGAAGACCTCCAAGGTCCCTTCCAGATTGTACTCTACTCTACTCTACTCTACTCTACTCTACTCAACTCTACTCTACTCTACTCTACTCTACTCTACTCTACCTACTCTACTCTACTCTACTCTACTCTACTCTACTCTACTCTACTCTATTCTATTCTATTCTATTCTTAAAAACTCCAGTGATTGAGCACTCAAAACTTCCAAAGTTAAGGGATCCTACTGATTGTTCTCACTGTCAGGAAATTTCTCCTTAGTTCTAGGCTGGATCTCACTTTAATGATATTCCACCCGTTATTGCTTGTCTGCCCTCAGGTGCTTTGGAGACATCCCAAGGGAATCATAAGGGAATGTCTTCCAAAAGGTTGGAGAGATAGGGCCCACTCATGGAGGTTACAGAGGCTTTAAAAAGATGTGCAACTTTGGATTGCAAATAAATTGGAACGAGCAACAACACAGAAGCCGTGTCTAAATGGAAAGAGCACTTGGGGATCACAGGAAGATTAATTCCAGAGGTTTATTAGACAATTCTCTCTAATATCACTAGGTTAGATGTTTAGAAAGTGAACAGCTATCTCACATTTGAATGGCAGCCACGGTT
>NW_015388529.1:288850-291621 GCF_001527695.2 Protobothrops mucrosquamatus
AGAGGCATGCTTTGAGCCCTAATCTCTCTTCCAAGGAACTTGGCTTAAAAAAAACCTTTCTCCTCAATTACTTGATCATTGCTGAGGACTGCTAATTAACAAGCAAATGTAAATAGCAATAAATTATGCTCAATTTTGATGTTTTCCATTTAGCAGAGTATTATGTTGCAAATGATATAGTGCATGCTTTAAGATCTCATTAATTTTGATGCAATAATGGAGAGGAATCCCTAAAGGAGCTTTTTAAGGTCTCCAGTATGAAAAGTATTAACTCAACAGTTGTGATTTAAGCCATTCGCTCTGCTGAGGCAGGCATTCGCTGGCCGTGATTGATGACTGTAATTGATTGACAGACAGAGGTAAAGTCCAGGGCACCAATTTACAGGTTGAGTTGCTCAGATTCTGGGTGTGCCCAGTTGGTACATCTAATGACTATGCTGGTCATAACTTCTGTTGAACCCTCCTAGGGGCTTTTCAATGTGAGAGTAATCATTTTTAATTGGCGTGAATTATTCAAGGTAGGGCCCTCAGCAAAAAAAAAAAATCTATTTTGGAATAAAGTATTATAATGTTCCATTTGGTTCATCAGACAGTTTTGAGGTTAGCTCATCTACACCAAAATCTTCTTCAGGACTCTAGATCTCTCTAAATCTCATTTCTCAATGATCTTCCCTGCCATGATTATGGGGATGTCAATGGAGAAGCCAGATTTACTTAGCAACCATGTTCCTAACTTGACGACTGTGGCAAGAAAGGTCGTAAAATGAGGCAAAACTCACTTAACGAATGTCCTGCTTAACAACACCCTCATAAGTCGAGAATTACCTGCATTTACAGATGTCACTTGATAGCAGACACATGGGACCTGTGTGGCTTGCCTTCAGAAGTTGTGGATGTTCTGTCACTGGAGATTTTTAAGAAGAGATTGGATAGTCACTTGTCTGAAATGGTATAGGGCAGTGATGGTGAACCTATGGCATGCGTGCCAGAGGTGGCACTTGGAGCCCTCTCTGTGGGCACGTGTGCTGTTGTCCCAACCCCGCCTCCCCCATGGCCCCGTCTTCACCAGCAGCCCCCCAGAGGAGAGTCGTCACCAGGCACGGCCTGTGCGGAGCAGTGCAGCCAAGGACATGGCAGCCGGGCAGCAGGGACAAGACTCTGCCCTCATACCCTGTCGCGCACATATGATGCTCCGGGGCACGGGCAGAGGGTGTGGCCACCATGGCATTGCAGGGCTGCCTGGGCGATCTGCGGTGGGCCATGGAGGCGGTGGGTGGCCCTGTGGGCAGGTGGGGGTGTGGCAGAGCGGGGGTGGAGTGGGGTGGGCCGGGGCAGGACAGTTTTGGGGCACTCGGTCTCTGAAAGGTTCGCCATCACTGGTATAGGGTCTCCTGCTCAAGCAGGGGGGTTCGACTGGAGGACCTCCCAGGTCCCTTCCAATTCTATTATTCTGCCTTCTCTAAATGTCAGGGTTCTCTTTTCATTTGCTCCTCGCATTTTAGCTTCTAATAATGTTTTATCGGCACACAATTGTTGGCAAACGCCTTGTGACCTCTTTGTTTGAATTAGACTGGAGAATCTAAAAAAAAGGCAGACCTACTTGGATTTTAGTGGGGTGAAAGGACCGAAGGATGGACAGTGCTGAATGCTGTTTCCTTGAGAGTTTTCAAGATGGCCCCGCAAAAGGGAAAACCTCTTTTCAAGCGTTCTTGTGTGGCTTTTTCTATGGCATAAATAACACTAAAAGGTCACCTGCACAGCATGTTCACTCTTTCTTTTCTTCCTGGGCATAAAGTCATGTGCGTTTTCCTATGATAGAGAAATCGTATTTATTTTCTTTTACTTTTCTTCCCGGCAGTGAATGTTGGAGCCCTTCCTGTGATCTTTTCTAGTCTTAGGTTTCACATGACTGACTCCTGTATCAGACGTGTAGTGCATTTTTGTCCATTTCTAAGCTGGGCAACATTTGGGCAATGTCGCTCAACAACTTCATTGGGCCAGGAACTTCATCCACGAAGAAGCACCAGTAGGCAAGACAAGAAGCAACGGATGGAAACTAAGCAAGGAGAGAAGCAACCTAGAACTAAGGAGAAATTTCCTGACAGCGAGAACAATTAACTAATGGAACAGCTTGCCTCCAGAGGTTGTGGGTGCTCCAGCACTGGAGGCTTTTAAGAAGAGATTGGACAGCCATTTGTCTGAAATGATATAGGGTTTCTTGTCTGAGCAGGGGGTTGGACTAGAAGACCTCCAAGGTCCCTTCCAACTCTGTTATTCTGTTATTCCACTCAGGCACCCTTCTTTAATTTCCCATGTCTTTTGCAAATAGATGCCTTTTGCAAATCCTCCTTTTGCTCCTGGAACAGCATTCCAAAATTTGAAAAGAAGGGTGAATTTCTGAAGTGCCCTGTGGTTCACTCATGGCTTCAAAAATGCAAATGAGACAAATCTGCCTTCTGAGTTAAGCTACGGTTTTCTCCGCAATAATGTTCTTAAGGGATGCCGCAGTGAAGGGACGCCAGAAAATCCACACAAGAAACAAAATGGGATTGGATGCCAGGAGGGCAGATTCAAGCTTTCGTTCCATATCCTTTCTTTTCTTTCTGTATCTCCTCCTGGGACTGGTGGATGGAGAGATTCTCATTACAAGAGGAAGACTCACCCCAATATCAGAATAACAGAGTTAGAAGGAACCTTGGAGATCTTATAGTCCAACCCCATACTCTATATCATTTCAGACAGATAGTTGTCTAATCTCTTCTTAAAAACCT